>NC_091971.1:33052093-33174080 GCF_036711975.1 Onthophagus taurus
TTACACTACTTAGAAACATTACTACGAAGGCTTTCAAGGTCAGTACTGAACAAGAACTAACAGCAGCACTAATACTGAAACTAACACTAGCACTATCTCTCAAACTTTCGGCGTTCAAATAGAATCGTCGATTCCAGCTCCGTAAAGCAAAGATCCTGCTGCTGCTGCATTGTCACGGGTATCCTGGTTCTTGCCTAATTGTAAGATGAATTCTTGCTTTTCGAGTTGTACAGGGTCAGCCAAACTCGACGCCCCACCTCTTTTATGGGAAACAGGTAAAATTTTCGAAAAAAAAATTTATACCATTTTAAATAGTATCTTCTCAGCTTTAAAAAACATCAGACGTTACAAATTTTGGACGGCGACGCTATGCGTCGCGACGCTTACAAATTTATTTTTTCAACGATCACATTTTTTTCTGTTTAGAAATAGGATGCCCATATAATTTTTAGCAATATTGAATAAAAAAGTTTTTTTATATCTGTAATAGTTTTTTATATACAGCGTGTCCCGTATCTTCCGCATCAGAGCATTATACGGTTGTAGGATACATTATTCTGAAGCGATCTTTCTAATAAAATTTTTTCGAAATGTTTATAATAACCGCACGGGAACTGTTTAAAGGAACTGTTTTTCGTCCAATCAACAGATCGCAAATCAGACTCAGGTAATCGGTGCCACCCTCGGCCGGTTCGCTACGTCGATGATAACTCGTTTCCCACGTGTACTCACCAATAGATTCGTCATGGAAAGAGAAATAAACTTTTTCGATGAATCAAAGTCGTCCGTTATTGGTCGTCGTTAAACAGTTCCCGTGCGGTTATTATAAAACATTTCGAAAAAATTTTATTAGAAAGATCGCTTCAGAATAATGTATTCTACAACCGTATAATGCTCTGATGCGGAAGATACGGGACACGCTGTATAGCGGGATACGTAAATTAATATTGACGAGCATTATTCTAGCAATTCTTCCATCACAGGTAGCCATGGATTGAAAATGTATGAACATTTCTTAATTTGACTCAGTGTCAAATAGTCTTGCATTTGTTTCTTAGAAATGGCAAATCACCAGGAAAAGGTTGACATACTTTTAATTTACGGTGAAGCTCGCCGTAATTCAAGGGCAGCTGTCCGACTTTATCGCGAAAAGTATCCAGACCGCGCTGTTCCGGACCACAAGTTTTTTACCCGATGGGAACAAAATTTAAGAAAAAATACAGACGCGTTTTCCTGTAGGAAACATGTTCCTATTAAAAAAACCGTATGCAATGATGGCGTCGTAGCTGAAGTTTGTCAGTTTTTTGAAGATAATCCTAGAGCATCTGTTAATATGGCAAGTCAACAATTAAATATTTCCTATTCCTCCATACGTCGAATACTTAAGAAGAACGGATATTTTGCATACAAATTGAAGAACTTGCAGCTTTTAAATGAAGATAACCGTAATAAACGCATAGATTTTTTAGCGGATATGGCCATATTGGAAGACTACAATAGAAGGATATATAACAACATTTTATGGACTGATGAGAGTCGATTTGTAAGTAATGGGCTTCCAAATAGGCAGAATGAAAGATACTGGGCCACTGAAAATCCTAATGTGATTAATGAAGTCGAAAATCAAGGCCACTTTGGAATTAATGTATGGTGCGGCATAATCGATCGATATTTAGTGGGTCCATATTTTTTCGATTACAATTTTAATGGACCAATGTTTCTCCATTTCTTAGAAAATGAATTGCCCGATTTATTGCAAGATATACCTCTCATGCAGGAAAATGTATGGTTTCAAATGGATGGAGCACCCTATCACAATTCTGCAATTGTTACGCAATATATGAACCGCGTATATCCTGAGAGATGGATAGATCTGGTCCAGTGCGTTGGCCAGCTAAGTCACCAGACTTAAGCTGCCTGGACTTCTTTTTATGGGGCACAATCAAGAACATTGTATACAGTACTCTCACAAACAACATTGAACATCTTAAACAAAAAATTCGTGATGCTTGTAATACGATAAGTCGTGATACTCTTAGAAAAGTTACTCATAATGAAGTGAGAAGCCGGTTTCAGCACTGTTTGGCGGTGAATGGCGGTCAGCTTGAGCACACTTTGTAGGTGCAACATATTATGTTTCTGTTGTTTTAATTTATTAAAATCAAAATTTATTGTTTTAAGTTTTAAAAAATTTAATGATTGTCTCAACAAATTGTTCTATACTTTTATTTCGTTGTTATTTTGTTACTATTCAGTTTATTAAAATGTTTTGTAAACCAACTTCCTGATCTATTATATTATTATTTTATATTAGTAAATTTTTAGTCCATGGCTACCTATGATGGAAGAATTACTATAATGATGCTCGTCAATATTAATTTACATATCTCGCTATATATTAAAAACTATTAGAGATATAAAAAAACATTCTTATCCAACATTGCATAGAATTATATAGGCATCCTATTCCTAAACCGAAAAAAATGTGTTCGTTGAAAAAATAAATTTGGGTACGTCGCGACGCCTAGCGTCGTCATCCAAAATTTGTAACGCCTGATGTTTCTTAAAGCTGAGAAGATACTATTTAAAATGGTATACATTTTTTTTTCGAAAATTTTACCTGCTTTCCATAGAAAAATTGGGGCGTCGAGTTTGGCTGACCCTGTACTCTCAGCACTTTTCTCAGCGATGTTCATCCTCTTTCTGGGCGTACTCGTGGCTATTTCGGCCAAGTTTTATATAAAACGTGTATAAAATCAGCAGAGCCGAGATACCTTCTTTGAAAGTATAAGCGACAACTAAGGCAGGAATTTCTACTATTTTAGAACCACCAGGAAGCATTTTTGGTGTGATTTTCCAAACTAACTGGTTCAAACTCTTGTTCTCATTTTGCGTAAAGCCACCAACACACCGCTTTAGAAGCACATTCTTGTTAAGCTCCTCATAAATAAGCTTGATAACTGACAAAACAAAACTTGGCAACAGAGCATAATCGTGTTTGAATGAATAATAAGAATGAATGATTATAATAAGGGTCCCTTGGGCATTTTTCGTGCTGCGGGTTTTGGTCTGTAGAGCTAAAATGGAAGTAAGTTGCCCATATAGCGTTCTTCATATTTTGTATTGAATCATAATTTCTTCTTACAGCTAGTCCGTAATAAATTGTTAATTTGTCAATAAATTTCCTTGTAAGTTTTCCTTCACCAGATAAAGTTTTTTTTTATCGTTTTACGTTTTCAATAAGTCGCGTAAGTAGATGTCCATCCTCTTTTTTTGAAACATTTAGAATAAATTTTAAATATTTAAAATAGCTTTAGACCCTTAGAAAGGAAGAGATACCTACGTCGCTCGGTCTGGTTAACAACGTGAAATTCCAAAGGCTCTATCTCATAGAGCATTACTCCGATCGACTTGAAATTTTCGGAAAATATTTTAAAGCAATTAAGCAATCGGATTACAGCAACGTTCCTTCTTTTTTTATAAATACAAAAAGAGCTTCATTAGATATGAAAAATAAACTAATTCTTACAGACACTGCAAAAATTCCTTACAAGGTTAACAAGTTATTGATCGACATTTGTGCAATAGTAAAATATCATATTACAACCGTTTACACCGGGTTTGTTTGTTTTTTCTAGAATAATTGATAAGCAAGGAAAACTCATCGTACCCGAATTTAGTAGTTGTAGAGGTCGCGAATAAAAAAACGAGAGCAGAAGCATTTTTTAGAGAAAATTAACATCTTTAGAACTCGAACAAATAATTAGATAATTAATCTAATATAAAATTATTATTTTGATTATAACAAGAGAACCACTCAACCGATTTCGATAAACAATGTCTCATTCGAAAGTTTAATCATTGGCTAATACGAATGTGAAAATGTCCGATTCGAAATCTCATTCCAATTTCTCGAAACCACCAAAATATTGCGATGGTACACGAAAATAACGCAAAAATTACCTTTTTTAAGTGATCAGAGTACTCAATAATCAAGATCTATACGTCATTCGATTCGTCATAGTTTCTTCTATCGAAATGACAAAATGTCCGATCTCAATTCTCTCCCGTTAATCTTGTACAGCCCTCGGAATGACGCTGCGTTCGGCTCGTTGTTTATGCATATGGACGCCCGAAAGTCTAGCCCCCCATTAAAACAAAATTTGATTATAATTTTTAAATTCTCGAAATGACCGATTCGAAATATTTAAGGATTTTGATTAAAACACAATAATCTCATTAATCAAACACATAATTAAATTATCTCCTTAATTAATTGACCAATTGTAATCATCAACATCTCGATCAAAAGTATGATCTATGGTGAATACAAAGATGGAAATTCCCGATTTAAATGTGTACGGTTGTTGAGATATAAAACATTAAAATCCCTCAAACCATCAAACGTCATCACAGCGATCACGTCACGTTTAGCGTGCACATACGGAATATTTTTCGGTGCACGTTAGAACTTTATAATTTTGAGGTTGGTATTGTCGATCTGAATATTTTTCGGTGCACGTTAGAACTTTATAATTTTGATGTTGGTATTGTTGAATTTTCTCGGGAAAGCACAAGATAATGTCACTTCAATTAATAAAGTGATGTGTTACCCTGTTTCGAACAACGATACATATTTATTTGAACTAAAATTAGAACTAACACTAGAAACTTTCGGGTTTTGCCGTGCGTCTTTTAAGAAAAGGTTTGACATTTCTTTGAAGGTTTGATGCCATGTTGCAACCTTCTTCAGAAACTTCAAAGAGAACTTCGAATAAGATTCTGAAGAAGGTTGCAACATGGCATCCGAAACGTCAAACCTTTTCTTAAAAGACGCACTGCAAAACGCGGAAGTTTCTAGTGTTAGTACTAGTTTTAGTTCTAATTTTAGTTCAATTAACACCGGCCGTGAAAACCTTCGTACTTATGATACATATTTAGTTGTTAAAAATTATTAAAAATGAAGTGTGGCCAACTATTTCATTCTTTTAATGACTTCATTAAAAGTTTGAGACAATATGAAATAAAAAAAATACAAAAATATGTTATTAAATATTAAAGTAAATTAAACCAAAACCTTAAATATTATGAGGTTCAATACGTTTGCGTTCATGGTGGTATGGTAAGGGTCGTGGAAAAGGTTTACGTAAAACAAGGTATGTATAATAATTAAATTAAAATATGTATTTATCATATCGTCAACGGCGTTTGATATAACACAAATATTCAATATCCATTATTTATATGAATGTTTTAGTACTTTGATGAAGTGTCCTGCTATCATTAAAATTCGAGTTACTAAAGAAGGTGATTGCCTACAAATTAAACAATTATTAGAGAAACATGAAAATCATGATATGTCATCAGTAAGTAGGCATGATTATGTATATTTTATAGTGTATTCAATAATTCCATATTATCTAACCATGTTGCTTATACACCCATCACTTTTAGGTGGTGTTTAATCATTTACCATCTAATCGTAAATTAACTTCTGATAAAAAATGTATGGTCGAGGGTTTGTTGGATGTTTGTGGAAATAAAAAGCTGATTCAGCAAGAAATATTGAATTTAACTGGAAAATTAAGTACATTAAAAGATTTATCAAATATTTCATATAGTATGAAAAACGTTAGCAACGATTTGATATATGCTGTGAAGGAATTGAAAGACGTTCACAGTGAGTATATAGATAACTATTAGAAGTATAACATAGAATAGTAACAATGCAATAAAATTGTTACATCCATTGTATTTTTGTAGACCATTACGGGTTGGTTGCCCGCACTCTACGTCACACTATTTGCTACGCCTGGTCTGTGTTTTTACAGGTTATATGATAGACATTAATACGTCTAAAAACATAAAACTTCAAAAATAATATGAAGACGTCTAGGATATAACCTTTAAAAATACAGTAAACGCATAGACCATAACAATAGCTGAGCGTGGAAAATGGTGTGACGTAGTTTGCGGGCAGGTTGTCACAACAATGGATGTAGCAGTCCTTTGGTTATAACCACTTTTTTTGCATAATGTAACATATACATCTTACATGATTCTGAAAATCATATTAAAGTCCTCTATTTTTCAACTGAGTCCATGAGAAGGGCAATCAAATTATGGCCAGAATTTGTGTCAATAGATGGTACTTACAAGTTATTAAATATAGGATTTACAGTATTTATTATGATTGCAGAGGATTCAAATGGTCAAAGTGAAATAGTAGCAGTTGTTATAACAGCGCACAAGGACAAAGAAACATTTTCTTGGTTGTTGAACACCTTTAAAGAAGAGAATTCTGATTGTGAAAATCAAATAAAATGTTTCATGGGTAATAAGGATCTACTACAAAGAAATGTGATAAAACACAGTTTTCCTCAAGCCCAAGTATTCATTTCTCATTACTAAATTCGTGGCATTTCTTGAGAACAAATCACTACAAAAAGTAACCTAGTCATCACACCAACAGAAATAAACCATAGCTTTAGCAAATGTCAAACTGTTTATTTTTTCCTTACTGATCCTCCGATAATACATAAACACCACAACAATTTTTCTAGAAAAATGCAATCAGATCAAATTGCAAAAAGTAAAGTATTCATAAACCTTGAAAACAGACAAATCCAAATATATAAAAATATACAGGATATTCCATTTAAAAAAATAAAGTAGGTGGCAACTTCCGGTATAACCGAAAGTGCTAGAAATCTGAAAATATTTTAGTCGAAGAGAACGCAATTGATAATACTTAAATCTATATTTTCAAATTTTTATTTTGGCCAGAATCCTGTATAGTTCTAATGGTTGGTCGTCGTGGATGACCCTGTCTTATTTACATCATTTATAACTTATTACGACAAAATTATACCTATTTATTATTGCTGATACAGAAATATGACAGACATTTTATTATTACATATGGGAAAAACGGTGAACAACTCAAAAGTATTCATTTTGTTATGCGTAAAAACTATAAATTAATAAAGAATAAATTTTTATAATTTTGATAGTGCGACTATTCTCGCCGGTGTGCGATGTAATATGCTCTTTTGTTGAAAGTGAATGATTAAATTATTAACTTAAGATAGTAAGAACAAAACCGACAATACTTATACAAGCTTAAAACTTCCAAGTTATTAACGTGTACCGAATAATATTCAATATACGCACGCTAAACGTGACATCATAGCTGTGATGACGTTTCGCGTGTATATAACTTTTTAATTTGCGTACAAGTTAGCGTGTACCTAGACACAGGGTAGTTAATAATACAGTTTAATATACAGTGTGTCCCCGGATTGTGTCCCCGTAAGGTATAATTGACGATAAATTTTTGAATTCAAATTCCATCTTTTGTAATTAAAGTCTGGATGTCAAAAAACGAACTATAACCAAGTTTTACGTCAAATATCCTCAAAGTACCAAAGTTAACGCGAGAAGTTTGTTAACCGTTGCAGGTAAAGTGGTCTTTCTGAGCAATGTACAACAAAAGTTGATTAAGATAAAATGTTTGTTATGTTAAATTATAGCGATATGCCGAATTTTATTAATTTAGCATATAAAAGAAAAAATGAGTTTTTTCTTGAAAATTTTTTTCTAATATTCCGTTTTACAATAAAAACAAATGATCTGAGTGAACTAACAATTACCATTTGATAGCTTAGCTTTAGCCTATTGTCAAATATTAATTGATCATGTTTACATTACAACATAAAATATTTATAGTGCAGTGCTATGGATTGGGGAACATTACTTACAATGCAGTTTTAAGCCAATTTGAGGAAAAATTTTCATTTTTAGCAGATAAAAAACAGCTAAGAGAGTTGTTACAAATTTTCGGAAACAGGCAATATGGAAAATAAAAGGAAGCTTCTAGATAAACATGATTCGAGTCGATTGTTGCAGTAACGAACGCAATGGATTACGGTAAGGTGTCGTTAAAAAAAAGGGCAGTTCAAGTCGGTATAAGTAAATCCCATTTACAAGGAATTTATCGAGAAAATAAAAAATTGCCGTATAAACCAAAATTTAACCACACTATCGAATTAGGTGATGAAGCAAAACGTTTAGATTATTGTTTGTGGCTTGGGTACATAATTTTGAAAGACAGAACTTTTTTAAAACATAATATTTTCGGACGAAGCATTGTTCACCACTGGTCAAAGACTAATCCACATTATCGCATAGCTTGTAAACGCCAGTATTACCAGAAAGTGAATGTGTGGTGTGCTGTTTCGTGGGACGGTGTTATTGGACCTGACTTCATAAGCGGCAATTTGAATCAACACCGATATATGGAACTACTAT
This sequence comes from Onthophagus taurus, assembly GCF_036711975.1. Lineage (NCBI taxonomy): Eukaryota > Metazoa > Arthropoda > Insecta > Coleoptera > Scarabaeidae > Onthophagus > Onthophagus taurus. The sequence continues at coordinate 33,060,404 of NC_091971.1, forward strand.
AAAATTGTTTATTTAATCATCTTCACGGCGTGGATTTAGAAAAATGCAATAAATTATATTTTCAGCAAGATAGTTGCGGCCCACATTCCACCATTTTAATTAGAAATTATTTAAATACGTTATTGGGAAAAAATGGATTGGTAGATATGGTCCGCAACCATGGCCGCCAAGAAGACCGAATTTATCTATTATGGAATTTTATTTTTGGGGTTATGTCAAACAAAAAGTGTACACTGAAAATTTTAATAACAATTTCGACCGTTTAACAAAAAATTGAAACTGTTATTAGAGAAATTCCGTTGGACTGTATTAGAAAAAGTTATAAACAATGTCGGAAAAGGGCTGAATTATGTGTCAGTGTTGGTGGTGGTATCATTGAATAAGCTTTTATGTTAATTTAGTTTAGATCGAAAATATTTTGTTAATCTTATGATTTAAAAATCTGCATTTTGCTTTTATATCCCAAATTAATAAAATTCGGCATATCGCTATAATTTAACATAACAAACATTTTATCTTAATCAACTTTTGTTGTACACTGCTCAGAAAGACCACTTTACCTGCAACGGTTAACAAACTTCTTGCGTTAACTTTGGTACTTTAAGGACATTTGACGTAAAACTTGGTTATATTTCGTTTTATGACATCCAGACTTTAATTGCAAAAGATGGAATTTGAATTCAAAAATTTATCGTCAATTATACCTTACGGGGACACAATCCGGGGACACACTGTATATGTATATGTATTTAATATTAGATAGAGTTAAAATCGATAACAATAACGAAAATACATATTTACACAAATCAAGAAATTCTTAATTTATTTTTTATACACGGAAAGCGCGACAAGGTCCGTACTAGAACTTGCGGAATATTTAACAAAAGCTAGCAACATTTACTTCAGGTGACAAAAAAATTGTATAAAAAGCTAGAAACAAGTTACAATAAATGTTCGAAATGGTAGCCGTTGGCATTCAAGCACTGTGTTATACGTGAAGAAACAGGCTTACATGACACTGTTTCGTTATCATGCATGGTGTTCTTATGTATCTTAACTCTTAACCCTACTGTACGAATAAATAAAATAGATAAAGCTTTCTACAGTTCTTTATTTAAAAATAATAGCCCGGTTGATAATGGGTTGCCTTGTTGAGAATCGACAGTCTGAAAATTGTAGAATGGCTGTTATTTGATATTTGCTGAAAAACTTCCACTAACAGCTGGTAACCCTCATCCTTTTTATTTCTATCCATATATTAACTACTTTTTACTTTCCAACAAGTACTTCTTTGACATACATATACGCTTGCGAAGATCAATTTAAAACTGATAAAAATGGCATGAGCTGTCTCCACACGTACAAGCTTGCACGCGATGGGCAGTGCAAAATCAAGCTCAGACAGATCTTATCGTGCCATACCTAGACCTGACAGCGTCATCAGGTTTGCGGCATAGACGATCACTTTTGCTCGTATGCATTAACTCTGCGTGCAAATGTGACAGTTTTACATCACAGTGTATGGGCCGGTTATAGGTAGAAGTCAAATCTGAAGACCTTTCCGGGCAGTTCCACGGTTCTTTGAGGAACATTGAGGTGAGTTCTTGGTATACTTCCTTGCAATGAACTGGAGCTCCATCCAGTTGATACCAACAGCTTCTTCTCAAGTTCAAAGACAGGTTGTCAAGAAAATCTTCTACCACAGTATGTAACAAATTCAGGTAACGTTCTGCCGTTAAAACGCCGTCATAAATGACGTAAGAGAACCTAGCATCCATCATAAAGTGAAAAACGTTGAAACTAAACCTAACCTGATAGTTTCTTTCTCGGATTGCATGCAGGTTGACGGAAGTCCAGATATGGTTGTTATGCTTGTTAAAGATACGCGCGAAAACTTAAATTCGTCCGTATATACATATAACTTTCTTCGGAAAGTTTGAACACCTATATACTGATTCCCAGATTTTCTTTGGTAGCTCTAATTAAAGCGTTGGGATTGGCTTCGAAATAAGCGTAGAATAAGGTATTGTAGTAAGAACTTTGTCGCACTTTCCGTGTATACAAAATATTTTGCAAAACGTGTAATTTTACTTAGATTTATGAACACGCTGTATAGTGCATCTAATATCTTTGGATACTATCATCTACCTACAATAAATAACTATAATTACAGGCTTTGACTGTTATTTGACACATTTTAAAGGCAAAATCGCTAAGAATGTCGTTTTTAGATTGTTTTTAAAAAAGTCTAATTAGTATTATTTAGTATATTAATTTATATTGAACTTGGGACGATATCAGGTTTAACAACAACAAACAAAAGATATGTTATCAAGGTGATTTAGTCTGCTAAAATCATGTTTATTCTTAAATAATGTAAACACATTTTATTTAAAAATAGCACGAAATTTTAAAAACAGCGTTAAACAATCTCAAAAGGTATCAGTTTCTTTCCAAACTTTGAAAATGTTTATTAAAATCTCTTCATTCTTTTATTTTTTCTTTGTTATAATAACAGATTTTTCATTCTCTCAAGATGTTTGTCGTCATCCAAAAGCGGTTAAAAATTTCAACTAAACTGCGGTAATAATTTTTTAGTTTTATTTAATGATTTAAATATTATATATATGTTAATTTTATTTTGAAAGTGTACTGAAAAATTATGGTATATTTACGCAGGAAATGTTCTTTGCGAAGCTTGCTGTATAACCCGTAATTTGGTTCAACTAAAACCAGGAACAATGCAATCAACTGATACAACAACTGTAAAGGGGTACATTTTTAAATTCAATTAAATAATGATAATTGCAAAATATGAATTATTTTAGTGAAACCACATCAATAACATTTACAGTTACAAAATTTACTGCTGATGCAACTTATTACGCATTAGGAGGTAATAAAAACAATTTCTCGAAAGATTGTAGTGTTAAATAATTTAAAAATTTTTAGATTCACGTACTTTAGAAGTTATTGATACAGATAACTGTGAATCATATGCGGTTGTTTATAATGAGATAGCAGGTAAGTTAATAAAATTAATTTTTTTAAACAATATTTTGATTCTTATTTTTTGTTTTTGATTCACTCAGGTATTGACCTTAAAGTTTTTACATTAAATCCTCAACAAGAACCCGACTTATTGCCTAAAGTGAAAGGAGTAAACATGTGCGATATGAATTTGTTTGAATACAAACCTGCAGTATATTGTTTTGTATAATTTTCAAATAATTATATGTAATTATGTATTGCAAATACTTTTGTTATTGTCTAAATATGCATAGTTAATAAATAAATAAAAAGAGTAAATCTTATTAATAATTATATAAGACGTATTTATTACCTGAATGTTTATAAAATACATACAGGGTGTATCTGAATGACGTGCCCAAAATACAGGGGGTGATTGTTTAGGCAATTTTAAGGGTACTTTCTTATATAAACTATCAGCGATTTCGACTCCCCTGCGGAGCTACATTAACACCAAGGAAATGAAATTTGGGAAATATGTTTAGCTTATAATAGGGCATGTTTCGAGCCTATTTGTACTTTCAATCTTCTCTTCTAAGTTACTAAACATAACCACCCCCGTTCAATTTTTGTCTAGATCTTTTTTATGACGGTGATAAATACATTGGAAATATTTTATTTAGATAGACAAAAATGTTCTAAAACTTTTTTGCCTCTCTGATGTTCTTCGAAAAGTTAATAGTTTATGAGAAAAAAATTAATTAAGCAAACATTAACTGTTAAGCTGTAGCGTTGTTATCGAAAGTTGGAATGAATTTTTAAAGAAAACATCTTAGCAGGCTTAACAATCTTTGTCAGAAATATTTTTGACGTTTAAATGTCAGTGGTTTTCTTACTATTATTATTGTTTTATTTAAAATTTTGACACGTCGAGTGAACGAGCGCAAATGCGGTAGAACTTTATTCATAAATTAATTTGAAAAACAATATTAATAGTAAGAAAACCACTGACATTTAAACGTCAAAAATGTTTCTGGCAAAGATTGCCTACTAAGATTTTTTCATTAAAAATTCATTCCAACTTTTGATCGACAACCCCGTTGTTGAACGGGCAGTGTTTACTTTATTATTTTTTTTCTCAAAAATTAGTCGTTTTTGGAAAAATTTTAGAGAGACAAAAAAGTTTTAGGATACTTTCATCTACCTATGTAATTTTTTTTTAATGTATTTACCCTCTGCATAAAAAAATTTTAGCAAAAATGTAAAGGGGGTGGTTACGTTTAGTAGTTTAGAAGGATAGGTTGAAAGTACTAATAGGGTGAAAACGTGCCCTACTACCAGTTAAACATATTCCCCAAATTTCGTTGTCCTAGCGTTTATGGTTTTTGAGAAAAAAAAATTAAACCAAAATTTTCCGCCATTTTTGGAGGGGTGTAGCTCCTTAGGGGAGCCCAAATCGCCCATGGTTTATATATCAAAGTACCCTTAAAATTGCCTAAAGAATCACCTCCTTGAAGTTTGGGCATGTCATTCAGATACACCCTGTATACGCAATTTTGTATTAAATGTAAATAACAGGAATTTTTAAATACAACAAAGTAGCATCATTTTGTATTATCAATACGTATAAATAATATAAGTACGAAGGCTTTCACGGCCGGTGTGAATTAAACTAAAATTAGAACTAAAACTAGAAGTGTTCGAAGTGTCACTTCGAACCAGTTTCTGAAGAAGGTTGCAACATGGCATCCGAAACGTCAAACCTTTTATTACAAGACGCACGGCAAAACTCGGAAGTTTCTAGTTTTAGTTCTAATTTTAGTTTAACATATAAATAATAATCGCTATTTATAATAAGCATAAAAGAAGATATATCTTCCACATCAGAGCATTATACGGTTGAAGGATGCATCATACATTATTCTGAAGCGATTTTTCTAATAAAATTTTTTCGAAATGTTTATAATAACTGCACGGGAACTGTTTAAAGTCGTCCAATAGGAGATCGTAAATCAGACCCAGGCAATCGACTCCTGCATACTATAATTAGTATATTTACACGGTACAATTTGTTTAAAAAAGAATTTTATCAAAATATTAAAAAAAATTTTACAAAACACAGTTAATTATAATAAACTATTGATTAAACGGTTATAAACAAATAATTATTTGGTAACTTCGAGTATGTCAGCATTACTGTTCCATCATACGCTTTTACCGTAATAACTATATACTATAATATATTAAGAGTAATGACGAATTAACATGGTATAAGAATTGTTAAAACATAAAACCATAAATTTCGTCGTTTTTAACATCTTTACAAATTATTCGCAAACCGATGGGACACTTTGTACAGGTGTCCCAAATTCGTTATTCGCATAGGCTATCTCCGTAACTAAAAGAGATAGAAAAAAAGTAGCTTACATGTCACGATTTCGTTTACGAGAAACTGCTAACGCGGAAAACTCCGAACAGCTACCGTCTTTTGTTTTCGCCCTATCAGCAAAAACTGAAAAATGTGCGAAAACGACAAACGTTAATATCTCACTTATTACCAAAGATGAAGTATTTGATTATTTATTTTTTATCTGGTGGGCGCTGGTTAACAACAAAATCTTGGTTTTACGTTTCCATAAACTTTATTATTAATTACACTTAAACTATACATATAAATAGCGATTAGTTGTGGCGAGAGTTATATAGGGAGCCTTGCTCCGCGTAAATTGAAGGGGTACTGTTTCGGTGTGTGTTAAATCGAAGACTGAATAACTGATACGAGTTGAGCTCGCAGGCTCCTTCTTTATTTTAGGTCATAACTAAAAACCCTTACCTAAACACCGAAATACCCCAACGCATTCCCACACTTAACTCCACCCAATAAATAATGCGATAAAAGACTCTAATATTGCGACTCGAGACACTTCAAATCTAGACTAAACAAATGAGGCGATACAAATAAATCCAATATAAATGAACTAATATAATATAAACCTATCAAATCTAATATAAATTAACCAATATAATATAAAATCTAACATACTCCCCGCCTTGAAAGAACTACCTTTCAACAAATAAAAACACAAATTAACAATAATGACTCAACATCAAAATGTATGAAAAAAATCGAAAAATTAAATTTACACTATTGAGTGATTAATCGCGCACACACAATTCACGTAATCACAAGCAATCACATTAATGAAACCCAAGACTGCTATTCCATTGGTAGTGGACACAGTCTGACCGTGGCCCCTTTGATGATCCCATTTTGTGTGCGTGACCACTCGTGCGACTCCATCCTTATCGCAGTGCAATTCTATAATTCGGCCTGTAAGCCACTTTAAGGTAGGCAAATTGTCTTTCTTCATTGACACCAATCGGCCCAACCTTAAGTTAGCGTCACCCGTAAACCAGTCGTAGTACCTCTGCAGCTCAGACAAATATGCTTTGGACCACCTGGTCCAAAAATGTTGTTGAATCTGCTGGACGCGATGGAACTGCGATAAGCGGTCTTCATTGTTGCGACTCAAACCTGGATCTGGTGGGAAAGTAAGTTTCCCACCAATTAGAAAATGTGCCGGGGTTGATAGAGTCGTATCGTTGGGATCGGTGGATAATGGGGTTAATGGCCGGGAATTAAGGATGGCCTCAATCTGAACAGATAATGTATAAAAATTTTCGTACGTAAACGAGGCATTGCCGGTAACCCGACGTAAATGAAATTTTACTGACTTAACACCGCCTTCCCATAATCCACCAAGGTGTGGCAAGTTAGGGGGAGTATTCAACCAACTATTAGAAGCGTTTTCAATCGGTGTTTTGAGTTCGCTAGAGTTATCAATCAAGAACAGACTTAGCTCCTGTAATTCGCGATTACCACCCACGAACTTAGTTCCGCTATCAGAGAACATTCGATTCGGTTTCCCGCGCCTAGCTGAAAGTCGCCGAAGAGCAGCAATAAAACACTCTTTACTAAGTTCGGTTGGATTGATTAAACAGGCACGGTACATTTTTTGCATATCCGCGGTAGCTACGTGCTCGTATTCCCGAAACCGTTTCAAGGCACTGAACAAGTCAGGCTGTAATATAGGTCCCACAATCTGACAATTATTAAGTGAATATCCCATTGACGTGGGACATGATGCATCGAAAACGACCCTTGTGATGGCACTATTTTCATTTAACACGCCGTGTGAAATGTAATAACCCTCGCGTGTATCAACAATCTTTCTTAATTGACCCAACTCCAAATACTCTCGCATAAATGTATGATATTGCTCACCGAATTCACGATTTCGTTTGCATTTCCGCTCGATACCCATCAAACTATTTTCCGCGGTTTTATGCGATTCGCCCAACCAATCTAAACCTTTCTTTAGCGGTGTCGAAACAATGAATCGTCCGTCTTCTGCACGTTTAGTGGTTTTATAAAAATGATTTTTGCAAAATGTTTCATTTTTCGATGAGTGAACTAACCCTTCAAACTCCTCGACTTCCCGAAACCGCGCCAACTGCTTACTTATTACGGAATTGTCATCCTTATAAATTAAATTGCACCGCACCGAATGTGCTGCGCTCGCTTGTATCGGCCCCGAAACGATCCACCCCAAACGGGTGTTTTGCATGATAGGCCCTTTTGCAAGTTTGATTTGCCCAACGCATAACAAATTCCAAAAATAATCAGCCCCGACCAGCATATCTATCTTATCGGGTTTATTGAACAATGGATCCGCCAAGCGAATGTGTGTAGGTATTTTTAAAGTGTTTGCGTTTATTTCAAAATTGGGTAAATCATTCGCGATTGTTGCTATAACCAAGCAATTAACCTTAAGTGAAAAATCCGTGCAGTGTGAATGTATTCGCAATGAACAAGAACTCGTTATTGTTGACTGTGTTTGATTTATTGTTGCTACATTAACGTTTGTTGCTGTTCTAGCCAACCTTAACCGCTTGCAAGCTTCTACCGAAAGAAAACTACTTTGACTGCCCGGATCCAAGAGTGCGCGTAATGAATGTTTTTTGTTATGTCTATCGAATGCGTGAACGGTTACGGTGGAGAGTAAGATGTTTGAATGATTTGCATGCTGTGCGAAATTTAGACTGTGTGCTTGGGTGGATGTCGTTGGTTGTGGTGGTGAATCTAAGCGATCGTGCGTCAAATGAAGTAAGGTATGATGACGAGAATTGCACCGTTTACAAGAGCTCGAACGGCATTGTTTAACAAAATGTCCCGACCGTAGACAATTCATACACACCTTTAATTGTTTGACCCGGTCTATACGGCCCCGAACCGTAAGTTTAGTGAAATTTGAACATTCCTGTATGTAATGTTCTCCATTGCAGTTTACACAACGCTTAACACCCGAATTAGCAACCAAAAACGTTTTTGATTTCGGTTTTGATTTATCGATTATCCGCTTACCCGAACCGTTTTCCAAAGTTTCCAATAAATCAGCGCGTTCTTTCAAAAACCCTAACAAATTTTCTAAATTCGCTTTGTTTAAACCGGACTTTTTCCTTTCCCACTCCCGATTGGAATCAGCGTCCAATTTCGACACGGCTAAATAAATAAGTAGCGTGTCCCAATTATCCGTAGGTTCATTCAATGCAGCTAACGCGCGCAGATGTTTACGAAAGTCGTCAATAAAACTTCGAATCGGCTGTGGATTATCACCCGAAACCCCTTCAATTTCGAACAATGCCTTAACGTGATTATGAATTAATATCCGCGGGTTATCATAACGCTCGCGAATCAACCCCCAAGCGACTTCATAGTTAGAATTTGTCAATTCTAAGCTTTCGATAACCTGACGAGCATTACCGGTCAGTGCCGACAGTAAGTAATGAAATTTTTGAATGTCGTTGATCATTGGGTTGTTATGAATTAATGATTCGAAAATGTCTCTAAACCCTAGCCATGCGTCGTAACCACCGTCAAACTTTGGTAAATCTATAACCGGTAGCTTTACATGTTGATCCGGGGAAGGTCCTACAATGAACGACGAATCGGCGCATATATTTCTATTTGTCAAAATTCGCTTAGCTTTAGCCGTATTCGCGTAAAAACTCTCCTCGAATGTCTCCCTCTCCGCGTTTTGTGACTCGCCATCAACGCTTAACAAATCTATTTCACCCTGAATTTCCTCGAACTCATCGATAAGATTAATTGCCCGATTGTATCTTTGTTCTAACTCTAACGAAAGTTCCTGATTAATACCGCTTTCTCTGATATTTGATTCAAATTTTATTACAAATTTCGCAAAATTCGTGAGTTTGCCCTTGACAATACCTCGTTTTTTAGTTAAATTTTCTGACTGACTCATGATCGCGATTGACAAGTTTCAGATTGAGAACGATAAAGGAGAAAGCAAAGGGACTTACGGTACTTGTTTCTATGGCGTTGGTCGCTTCCAGTACGTGATGGACGAATTTCTTCTATCTCGAATTTGTTGAGAGTTGCATGAAGTAGAAATTCGGTCTTCGAACACTCCTGGCGAATGTTCTCCAAAAAGCTGCGTAACTGGCGGGCCAACGTTGTCGAATTTAATTTAATTTTACACGCCGCATCAAGGAACCGAAGACACTTAAATCTTCTTATATTTTCCCTATCCGGCTCGAAGGACCATTTATGATTATTTATTTTTTATCTGGTGGGCGCTGGTTAACAACAAAATCTTGGTTTTACGTTTCCATAAACTTTATTATTAATTACACTTAAACTATACATATAAATAGCGATTAGTTGTGGCGAGAGTTATATAGGGAGCCTTGCTCCGCGTAAATTGAAGGGGTACTGTTTCGGTGTGTGTTAAATCGAAGACTGAATAACTGATACGAGTTGAGCTCGCAGGCTCCTTCTTTATTTTAGGTCATAACTAAAAACCCTTACCTAAACACCGAAATACCCCAACGCATTCCCACACTTAACTCCACCCAATAAATAATGCGATAAAAGACTCTAATATTGCGACTCGAGACACTTCAAATCTAGACTAAACAAATGAGGCGATACAAATAAATCCAATATAAATGAACTAATATAATATAAACCTATCAAATCTAATATAAATTAACCAATATAATATAAAATCTAACAGTATTATACATATTAAAACATTACACTAAATAAACTTTTTACGAAGAATTCAGTGGTTTAGGTAGAATTTTTTTCCCATTTTTTATTTTCGTTGGCTATGACCTAAAATAATTTTTTATTGTTTTCTGATAATAAATATGTATGTATAGTTTGTTGGGTATATTTATTATAGTTGTTGAATAGTTAGCAAAAATTCTTTTTGTTCTTTCTAAAACTATTGTATGTATTTAAAAGTTAATGTTGTTATGGTAATAACCATACCATGATGGAAAACAATGTTTCCAATTATTGCCAAAGATTGTATTTAAAAATTCACTAACAACTCTGGCATTACGTATCTACTGGTGCTCAGTCATGTTGAAAAAAATACATATCATTTGAAACATATTTAATGGCAAATTGTGACATAAGGCTCGATGTACTGCCTTAACATATTAAGGTGTATACTGAATTCTTCGTAAAAAGTTTCCCATATAATGTTTTATTTATAATACTTCATCTTTGGTGATAGGATCGAAAACCGAGATCACGTAAGCTACTTTTTTTCTATATTTTTTAGTTTAGGAGATAGCCTATGCGGTCAACTGATTTGGGACACCTTGGCCTCCTAAAAACGGTTGTATGCGTCTGGCAAACATCTTTGTTAGTACTTTGCATGTTGTACTGAGTAATGAGATTGGATCGGGGTAGGTATGTCAATGTTGCTTTCTTTAAATTATGATATATTGCTTCTGGCATCACTTTCAACAAGATCAATCAGTAAATTTAACCGAACCCGCTGTTCGCTACAGTTCATATGGACATGGAAATGGTGGTCTTCATCGTTTCTCATCAAGTCAATGTCGAAGCCATCCAAACCAAATCCTTGGCAATACGAACGAGATCAGAAACCTCAAAATGATCAAACCCTTTGAGCAGCTGTAATTTATGTTAGTGTAAAAGCAAATTACAGTGTTCGTGTGTACATTAATGTTGGTATAATTAAAATATTAGAAACCATAGAGAGTTAAGTTCATGGATATAAGTTGCGTTGCCGTAGTAGATTAGGTTTAAAATATATTGATTTGAGTCATGATCAGACTAACATGAACAGCGCCATCTCTACTTGTTGCTTTATTGGATTACAGATAATCGATACGTTCATTATATTTATAGCGAATAGATGGTGCTGATCACATTATAAAAGCTAATTAATTGAAATCATTTTCTTAATATTACAAGTTAATCATTATTAAATAAATTTAGTAAAGTTATATGTACTAAAATTACTTCTTTATTTTAAAAAAATTTATTTTAAAATTCCAAAAATTGAATTTTTTTGAGGTTACATCTTATGTCAAAATGACTACAATTGCTCTTGGGTTGTCATTGTTGACCACAATAAAATTTTAAAGGTTAAATGTGAGCCTCCAAACGCAATATAAATCATTTTGAGTTTATTTAAAATCTTTAAGTTATTTTTTTTTCATACATTTATTATCAATTTTCCGATAAGAATTTGATAAGATAATCTAATGCCGTATATTTTAGTAAGAGGCAACTTGGCCTCTTATGGTAACCGGTATCCTTGGCGGGTTTTAGTTTCCGGATTAAAAGCAACCGATATCGAACAATTAAAACGTTTCGCATCTGGTGGTTATTGTGACGATTCTACGATAGTTTATATGCAACATCCTTGTGTTATTTTAACAGCTTTGGAAGTGTTGGGTTATAAAGTGGTCGCATCTAGTTCAACCAGCGTGAAACAAGACTACAACGAGTATATGTGGACGATGCGTAAGGAATTTAACGAACCTGAACCAAATATAGATCACGATAAAGTTAATAACGCGAACAAATAGATTAATTCATTCCAGATTAAAATTTGGGCGTAACCGAAAAAGAAAAATGGAAATTCCTGCGAGTTTATTAATGACAAGTGGAATCCATGCTTATGTTGTGGTAAAAGCGTCTCTTCAATCAACCAATTCATTGGTATTTGGTTTAAGTAAAGTTGAAACGGATGCTTTGGTGAAAAAGTTCGATAATTTTAAAGAAGAGGTTATGAACGGTTGTTTAATAAGAGGGTCACCAATTCAAGTCGTTAATGCTTTAGCGGAGCTTGGTTACAGAGTTGTTGGAACAACCGGAGACGCCGAAGTGGTTTTTACTATGCAAAGAGATATCTAATAAACAAACAATTAATGTCATCTTAGTTTTTAAAAATGTCATGTGATCATAAAAATTGTTGTAACAAATCAGACCAATTACGTCAAACATTAGATGAGTTGGATTTTGAAAGAGGGATTTGGGCATCGGCGCAATGTGGGGATTTGGAAAGATGTCAAAAACTTGTTAAAACGGGAGTTGATGTGAACGTTGAGGATAATTTTGGTTATACTGCTTTACATTATAGTGCAAGGCATGGAAAGTTAGATGTTTGTAAATGGTTATTGAGGGAAAATGCTAAAGTTGATGCAAAGACAAGGTCTGGAGGAGCAACCCCATTACACAGGGCGTGTACAACAGGTAATAATAAATCTATTAGCTTCAAATTATGTTATTAATTCGGTCTTCAGGTCACCTGGAGGTTGTTCGACTTCTCCTCACTTATAAAGCCGATCCAGAAATTAAAGACGCTGATGGAAAGACAGCTCTCCATAGAGCTGCAGAAAACCAACATGATAAAATTTGTGAATTATTAATAAATCAATCGCATAATCCAATGGCATTAAAGCGGCACATTGATAAAAAAAACAAACTTGCAGTGGATTATGCCAAAAATGATATTTTAAAAGATTTGTTAAAAATGTAGTAAAAAATGTATATGTAAAATTCTCTTCTTGTCATCTCTTTTTCTTGCCTTGTGTCGACATTTCATTTGCTCTTAAGGCGATACAACTTAAACAATAACCCTTGAAGGTAAATAAATAAAATATAATTTTTATGTTCAAGTTGGATCACCTTTAAATTCAGTTTATAGTAAATGTTTAAATTAAATAAAATAATATAGTCTTAAAAATATGTATGTACTTAACTTGTTAATTGTAGCTTATTGTATTATACTTGGATGTTATAAATCAATTTGGTTTTTGATGTATTTACTATATTACAAAACTATTATTACAGACCAAAACAACCATTTCTTATCTACAATATTAATCCATAATAAAATTGTGAAACTATATCAGTATTTTCTTTTGTCATAATGTGGCAGATTTAACATGTTCAACACCTTCAAATTTTGTTTTCTTTCTTTTTCAAAACTCAATTCAGAACTGTTAGGTTTAGTTTTCTACCTTACGCATCTTATAGATAAATTGACACAGCAAATTACAGAGAGTTTTACGATATCTTGGAAACCTCGTTTAGTGAGCGTTTATCTGAATCTGTAAATATCTTTTGCCTTGGAGACTTTAATATTGATCTTTTGAAAGATGACGATCCATCTACTACTTTTCACATGAGTTTCCTGAATCAGTAGAGGCGATACAGCTTATTAATAAATCTACTAGAGTTACGAGAGTTTCATCCACATTAATCGATCTGATTATAACCACGAACCCGTCTCTTGTGATACACAATGATGTTGACTGTAGTTTTAGTAATCACGTTACATTATTACAAGTAAATCTCCTTTGAGCCTCTTTTAAAAATATACCGTGTGTTGGCATCTATTGATATAAATTCTTTTTATTGTCTTTCTTCTTACCATATTTTCCTTCTGCTTGCGTCGTTTGGTAGCTCGCTGGACATCGTTTAGTTAGTTCTGAAGCCGTTCTTCTGGAGTACATCTTTCAGCAGCCCGTCTTCTTTCTTCAAATTCTTTCCGTCACATATGCTTCCTGCTCGCTATAATAAGGCTTAGATGACTGACCTCATCTGTTGTGGATGGTGATACACTCCTATTGATCTTTCTAGTGATCAAAACATCCTAAAAAGGCAACTGTTTTGCAGCTTTCGTTTCCATGGTAAATTTAATCAGGATGTGTTGAGAAATTAGGTGGTCTAGGAATCCTTGAAAACGCTCTTTGCATTTACATGGATTCTTTCTTAACAGTTCTTCTTTTAACGTCGCGCATAAGAAATTCAACAAGATTGAAACAACAAGTCGCACTGTGCGTCTTACGAGAAAATCAAGAAATGAATGTAGGGAGGTGAAGATATAAAGAAAAGTATGTCAAGGTAATTCTGGGCGAGTATCAGTCCGAATTTTGCTCTAACCGCTCAACTTCTGATATAGTTCAAATATTCTTCTTTCGACAAATACAAGAAAAAGCAACTTTATGCGGTTATCGGTTCCTTGATGTTCTTTTCTCACTCACACGTGCCACATGACCAGCTCATTGCAGCCTGACAAATTCTGAGATAGGGGCTTCCTTGAACATATGGTTAAGTTCCACGTTGTATCGTCTTCTCTATATCCCACTCTCGTTTATTGGACCAAAGATTTTCCTCACTATTGAAGAACCAAAGGAAGAAGAATGATTAATATAAATTATTTTTAAATTAGAAATTTAGGATGTATTAGGATTTATATTTAAAAATGACAAAGTATCAACGAACTTGGATTTCAACTTTTCTGTGGTTTGTTATAATTTTCTTTCTTGATGTTGCTATAAAATAGCAGTGTATAACAAATAAGTTAAATGACGTTTATATTTTAAGAGTTAGAAGAGATAAAAAAGATTATCAGGTACTATTAAGCAACAAATAAATAAGTAAAACAATTTATTTTTAAACAAGTATTTAATAATAATAGTTTAATAAATAATTATAAATAATACAGATCTGCAAAAAAAGGAGTATTGATTGTTGTTGGATGACTAACGATCATTTCCGAAGTAATTTTCTGGGTGGAATCTGAATCCGAGCTCAGAACTGGACCATCACATCAGGATTTTGACATAGATATTGGAGTTTGTGTACAAGAAAAATGACTTTTTTGAGTACTTTTGAAGTTAGTGTGAAACGTACAATATTATTTGGCTGTATTCTATCTATTTCATCTTATAGTATTATCCTTACCCTGTAAAATGCACTTTCGAATGGCGCTGTGCGATTTTTCTATTATAAGTTATGGTAGGGGAATGTGACGTACCTTGGACCGAATGTACCATGGACCGGTAGTAGTTTCACATATAAAACAAGATTCTACAAACATAATATTTACTACACTGGAAAGTACACACGACAGATGGGGTTACATCGTAGTTATAGTAAAAATTTCGAATGGGTTTTTGATTTCCGTAATTTTTAATGTTATTAGTGTCATTTTTAAGTTTGATTAAACTAAGTATTTTCTAATAACTAAATTGTTAAGCAACACCACTTCGTCCCTTGAAAAATTATCAATTAATACCATAAATATAACAAACAACATCTATTAGTAAAATAAGTGACGACCAAAATACAAAAATTAGTGTTTGAATTCGGTGTTGTAAATAAAAAAGGTATACCAGATTCATGGATTGAAGAAAGAAAGGATTCATGCTGGTAAGGAAAGGATTCCCGTGTTTCTCTTGCGATATCCAACAATAAGCCTTCGAATATTTGAGCCTATTAGTCCTTCACGTGCTACAGCCTTCAACAAAAACAAAATCTTAAACATTTTTTAGTAAATTTAAAACAATGCTTAACGCGGTATAAATTTGAGGCAAGCAAAATGTATCATGTTGACGAAACGTCAAATTCAATTGTACATTGTCTTCCAAAATCCGCTGTATTCAAGAAAACGATTATGTACTATATAGTACAACTAGAAAGACGAAACATTTTGTTTTCAGAATAGTGAATAAAATTAATGGTATCCCTCATCAATTTTACGAAGATTTTTCCAAAAAAATAGTTGGCACAAAAGCGGCCAGAAACTTTGTTTTTAGTGATGAAGATGTTTTCAGTTGACTTCAGTCAATATAATGTCTATGTAAGTACTTTCAAACTTTATTTCTATTCTCTTTATAATGATAGGTACTTGTCACATTTTATTATCTAATTTATTATTGTTAATAATAATGTAGAAAAATAGAATTAGGTGTAGTTACTAATTGGTCCAAGGTGCATTCAACGTTGTTCCAACTTGATACAACCCTGTATCAAGAGATTTGAATAGTAACTGATAAATTTTGAAATATTAGCTTTAGAAATATAATGGTCCAACACCTTCCCCTAATTTTAAAATTACCGCCTATGGATGAGTACTGCCAGATGCGAGGACACGCCAGTGCGTATTTTGTATTGTATTTAACTTTTATAGAATCTCTTTTGCTTGTGTTCCATAGATCTTGTGCTAGATTCCCTCTTGCTCATCACATTGAAGTGACCAGCAATAGTCGATTAGCATAGATGTGGATCATTTTTCCTGATACCGCCTATCCATTTTTTTTATATCCTGATGGAAACGCTCTCCTTGCTCTTCAAAATCCTGACGTGATGGTACAATTCTGACCTCGGGTTCTGATTCTACGCAGAAAATTGATTGTCAACTAACCGACAACAAAACCTTGCAGATCTGTGTAATGACTCTACTACGATGGCTACTTTTGATATAAAATTCTTTAATCTAAACAAAGGTATTTTAATCTCGCGCAATTGTAAGTAAAATATTCAAAGATTATTACCAGCCATATATATAGTAATTTTAGTAGCTACTAGGGTTAATGGTTATCTACTTTGTAATACTAAAACAACTATGTATGTGGCTGCCAATATAAATGTAATTTTTCACAATATATCTAATGTTAAAAATCGTTGTAAATATACGGGTAACGGAAGTCTCTCTACTGTAACCATCAATCGTTTTCCCAACCACCTTCTTATCCTAATCCTGCATAAATCTCTTAAAAAAAGAGGCTTAGACATTGTATTTACAATAAATTCAAAAATGTTGTCATTTTTATCATCTTTATCATTAAACTTCTTTAGATCCTTTATTCTCTTCAAATCAAATCCGGCCAATATTATCAATTTGACCAACTCGAAACTTCCTTTCTTCTTCGCTAAATACAAAGTGTTCAACCCGCTTTTGTCATCCAATAAATTAACGTTAATGCCGTATTTCACTAATATACAAGCAGCACAAATATTTTGTAAATCGAGAGAGTAGAAGAAAGGATTTCCGTAATGACTGGGAGAGTTTAAATTAACATCATAATTTACAAGAAGATCTAAAAATTGTTTAAATAAATCCGGGCTTTTTATTGCTTGGATGCAGTTGTGGAGAGCCGTCTGGCCATTTATTGGGTTTGTAGCGTTTGCAGAAACGCCTATTTAAAAATAAAAAATTGTGCATGATATTTTCAACTTGAAACTGTATAATTTAAATATGAGTTACTTACCATTCTCCAGTAAATATTTAGCAATCGAAAACTGCTGATTAGAACATGCACGCATAAGTGGGGTATTGCCCCCATCATCTCTAACTGTTAATACTGCTCCCCCTCTGTGTAAAATCTTCACCGCCTCAAAATCACCTTTCGTTATCACTAAATGTAACAGAAATTGACTTTGCATGATTTTCGCTCCATAATCCACCAAATCTCGAGCTACATCCATCATATCATTTAAAATCACATACAACATAACTGTTTTTCGATAAACATCTTCGTGATTCAACTTCGTGCCAGCACAAATTAACATTTTGGCGACCTCGTCATGTCGGTTTATAACCGCTTTGTGTAGAGCCGATTGCTCTTCAATATCGAACACGTTCACATCCGCTCTATTCTTTAAGAGGAAACGAACTATTTCAACGGAACCCAACTTTGATGCAATGTGTAATGGAGTTTCTTTGCGTTCTGTAAAGGCGTTAACGTTTGCACCTTTGCTTAGAAGATATTTTACTAGTTGGGGTCGGTTGTATTTGGTTGCCAAGTGGAGAGGGGTGAATGTTTCTGAATCTGAATCATTCACCGATACTTCGGGACACGTTTCTAAGAGATATTGAGTTATGTCTAAGTATCCTGAAAGAACAAAAGAAAGGATTTATGCAAAAACAACATATTTCATTTTTAAATTTAAAAACATTTATTTAGGTCAAAACGCACAAATATTATCTTAAATGATAATAATAATGATGATGTCATTTAAGGGGATCAAACATAGACTCTCCTACTCAATCCCGACTCTCACCTCTTTGTGGTGATAGTCCCTATCAACCTGAGTAACTCTTCGGAGACCGGCTAACCTACCCCGCTAGAAGCTACGTCAAGGGCAACGAGGTCAGAAGAAATGGTCCTCTGAAAAGGGGATTGGACTGTCCGGGAAAAACACCAATTACGAAACATGCCTCGGAAAAGGATATAAATATTAATACACACTTAATGAAATTGATAACTTCAGACAGGATGTTACTGTCGACAATAAGTAAGATAACTAGGAGCAGGAGCCCTTATAAAAGGGCAGCACACAATACACTATAGAGACGGAAGTAATAATAAACACGTGCTTGGTTGTGGATTTGTTGTCAACAGGAAAGTACAAAAAGGAGTGACGGCTTTTAAATCTATCGGCGACAGGATATACTATATTCGAATCAAAATGACGTTGCAAAGTTTATCGGTTTTCTCGATACATGCACCTACTGAGGCAAAGACCAGGAAGAAAAAGAATAGTTCTGAGAATTACAATCGATGTATCTCATTCACACAAAGCATCCACAAAAGAACGGGGTGTCTCTAGATGGAAGAACAATGAATCAAATTGATCATGTGGTAGTGGATGGCAGATCATATTCTAGTATCACAGACGTAAGAAGCCACAGAGAAACTGCTTCGAACTCTGACCACTACCTTGTCAAAATCAAACTGCGAGAAATGATTTGACTACACACAAAGATTGCGAATAGATATTAAGGCCCAAATTAATTATAAGACTAGAGTTAGGAAAGAATCACAAAACATGGAAGTTGAGAAGGAAAAAAGGAGGTCAGTAGATTCTTGCTGGACAACCATTAAAACGATGCTGCTAAAGATTGCCAAAAAGGTAGTTGGAACTCAAGAAGAAGTAACGAGTAATGACTGGTATGAGGAGGAATGCAAGGGCTATTGACAAAACAAGGCGTAATAAAGAATGATACAACGACCTACTAGAAGTCAAACAGAAGAAATCAATAGATTAAGAAGAGAAGCAAATCAAATTTGCCTAGGGCATTCTACATAAAGTTGATCCAAAGTTTTTCATAAAATTCAAAAATTACTACATATGTTAGGGTTGCATTTTAAAAAAAATGACTTTTAGGGCTTTTCTGAAGTTCAACTTTGATATTATAATTTGAGCACCTGTATAGACCTCACTGATCCTCCGATAGTACATAACCACCACAATATTAACAACACAACATTTTTCTTTCCGGCGTCGACGAAGATACGTTGGTTTTTCTGGCGAAATTCCGCATTTTGTTTAATTTTTATGCGTTTTACTTTACGCTAGCACTGTATATGACTCGTCCCAAAAATTACAAGATAATCGGGATACTATGAACATGAACATGGGAAAGGAGCAGAGATTTGTGAGAACAATTGGCAGGCATAGCTTGTAGGAAGATACTAACGAAAATGGTGATGATTTTTTTATTAATTTTGCAGTGAGTAAGAGAAAAATGTGGTAGTAAGCTCAATATATTTCACCCATCGGGATATACACAAGGCTGTATGGGGACTACCAGATGAGAATACACATAATCAACTAGAACAGCAAAAGGACCCACTAGCAAGAGAAACTTAATCTTTAAAGAAAGTTTAAAGGAACCTCTAGATTAGGACTTGAATATAATATAGCTTTAGTTAAATTTTGATTAAAATAAAAGATTGAAATAATTAACAATAATACAAATGATTCTTTTAATTACTCACACATCTATATAGAACTCAATGCAAATTTTGCTCTTATATTTATGAGACATACCTTGCTTAACCGCATAATGCAATGCGTTCCATCCTTTCCAATCTAACCGAGTCATGTCATACTCTCCAAAATGTAAAACCTCCGAAGTTTTTGATAATATCCTTGCATACCAACGATACAAACTCCCTTCAGATTCTGGAGAGGAAGGTGGTGAATTATTTCCTGAGTTACCAAGCTCTGAATCCCACTCTAACGCTTCCATGCCTTCAGGTGTGAGGACATCATCTAAGTCAGTATCACAATCCCCATTTACAACAAAATAACCAATATTATTATGAGGAGATGCATCCCTTTCATGTAATCTGGATGAGGAATTTTCAATTAAAAGTTTAACTATGGTTAAATCTCCGGTTTCAACTGCAGCTATTAGTGGGGTGGTACCTAAACCACATCTTTCGTTGATTTTAGCACCTGCAAATTAATAATAATAATAATCGTTTACAGTAACATAGGACTACCTTGAGCTAATCTTAATTTTATTTCGTTTGTATCCTTAATTTTGATTGCTTTAATTAACAGATCGGTTCCGTATTCCATTGCGAGAACTTTAACGGTGCTTACAAGAACAATAATATTATAAAATCATTTTTAAAAATTAAAAATATTCAAAATTGTTTATTGAGCAGTTGAGACATAACCTAAAATAAAATGACATAGTAAGTAATACCAACCTAAAAATTGACAATATCATTTATAATTATGAATAATTAAATTCCACTTTCTCTACAATCTTATAAATATTACAAATTATAAATAACTAATTAAATCATCCGAAATAAAACAATAAAATAAAAAAAAAATTTGATTTGGTTTAAAACCTTTTCAAGAAAATCCTCTTCAATCCAGTTTAAACTTTAAACAATAATTTATAATTTAAAAATGAAGCAATATTTATATAAGTTTTTTAAATTATTAAATTATAATGATTTTCACACTATAAATATAATTTCTCGATAAATATCCCGCCATCTATGAGCACAAACTGAAATAAGGTAATCAAAAACTGTCATTGCTAAGTGTCAAATAAACAGATAAGAATCAAATTTTTAGTTAATCTTAAATCTGTTCTTTTTTAGCAGGTTTTGTAAAAATTAATAAGAAAAAGCGTATTTCGAATCGATAAATTATGCAAAACGTTATTAATAGTGTTAAGGGAACCGCTTTAGGTGTTGCGGAATATTTAACGCCGGTTTTAAAGGTATGTATGTATCATGTTTGTTTATCTAGTTAGTTTTTTTGACCTTATTACTTATATCTAATGTTCTAAATTACAATCAGAAATATTCCACATCTTATCAGCATATTAAAAGATATAAAATAAATATATTTGTTCTTATTGATTCAAATTTGAGGTTATTTATAATGATCAAAACTTTTCATTTAGGAATCGAAATTTAAGGAGACTGGTGTTTTAACTCCGGAAGAATTTATTGTGGCTGGAGACCATTTGGTTCATCATTGTCCCACCTGGCAATGGTCTCCGGGCGACGAGTCTAAAACAAAACCTTACCTACCCAAAGACAAACAATTCTTAATTACACGCAATGTACCTTGCCCTCGCCGTTGCGAACAAATGGAATATCAAGAAGAATTCCAAAGAGTGATTGAATCGGATGATGCTGATAATGGATGGGTGGACACTCATCATTACGATCCGAATATTTCAAATTTAGATGAAAAGATTAATGAGATGAATTTGGAAAAAGAACCTGAGAAATCTGAGAGTATGGAAGAAGCTGCACTGAAAACTGAAAAAGACGATGGCAGCGGTGATGAAGATGAGGAAGATGAAGAGGACGCCGAGGATATGGAAGCCTTTGAGGAAAGCGGAATGTTGGAAGGTGATGTGGGGGCGAGAGTTTTACCGGGAAAGATTGAGAATAAAGTTAAGGGTGGTGAAGAAATTGGAGAGATTGTTCATACAAGAACTTACGATTTGCATATAACTTATGATAAATATTACCAAACTCCGAGGATTTGGTTAACCGGTTATGATGAGGTGAATCATGAAAAAATTATCTAAATTATTTAATTTCATTTATTTTCATATTTATATAGAAACACAAACCATTAACGATTCAAGAAACTTACGAAGATGTTAGCAAAGATTATGCTATGAAAACTGTTACAATGGAGACTCACCCCCATTTATCTGTTCCCAGAATGGCTTCAGTTCATCCATGCAGGTAATAATTATTTTAAAAAAATCAGAAAGTTTAAATCTATTTCATACATTATTTCTTTAAGGCATGCTGAAGTTATGAAGAGCATCATAGAAACTGTTACGGAAGATGGAGGTGAATTAGGAGTTCATATGTACTTAATAATTTTCTTAAAGTTTTTGCAAAGTGTTATTCCGACGATAGAATACGATTATACTCAAAGTTTTACTATGTAAATGTTAAAAAAAGCACATTACTTTTTGTTGTTCTTTTGGCTGTTTTTTTATGGGAGAATCTAAATACTTGTTTAAAAAGCTGCTATTATTTATATACTTTTTTTTTTAGTTTTTATTTTAGTTTTATGAGAAGTCACGTTAATATTTTTATACGTTTTTTTAAGGAAAAGTTGATCTATAGTACCCTTGATTAAAAGTTAAAACGTTATACGCTTCATAAATAAAAGAATAATGATTTTATATTGAATTATTATTTTCATGACAGTAGGTATTTTAAGCCTACAATAACTCATTTCCAATTGTGCAGCCCGTCTGTTATGGGTATCTTTACCATCAAAGTGTACATTTGGATTTGGATTATTCTCTATTGTTTTACATGTTTCTGGTGTTTTATTTAACAAATTTTTAACAACTTTTATTTCATATGTTTTAGGTTTTTTGATAAGTTTCATAGACAAATTAATCAAAAAAATGTCTATTATGCATATCTTTATTTCATTCTTCTAGTAAGGGTTATTACGTTTTTTTACATTTCTAATTACTGCTACTACAGAGTGCCCATTATGTATGAAATATGTATAGTATACAGGGTGTTTCAGTGACTTGGGGAACAAATTTAACCACATATACTAGAGTGAAAATGATGACGATTCATGTAAAAAAAATTAGTTTAAGTCCTCAAATTTCGAAGATACAGGCCATCAAAGTTATGAAATTTGAACACATTTTTCTAAATATCTTAAACACTATTTATGGTAATGTGCTGAAATTTGGTACAGTATAAACTAATATCACGTAAAACCATTGGGTAATTTATAAGTTGGATCGGTCCGCGGGAACAATGCTATACAGGATGTTCCTAAAATTTGTTTGCTCAGAACTTTTTTATTCGATCGTAACCCTACATTTATTTTTATAGTTTCTAATAGAAAATTTATTTTAGAAACTTTTATTACTCTTAGATAATATTGATAAAAATCACCGTTTTCGTGTTAAATGCAAAAATGTTAGGTTCCGATTTCAATAACACTAAAAAAAAAAAATCTAAGTCGGCCATGACTAGTGCAAATCGAACTGAGCCGTCATAAATATTATGTATGTATGTAACATTTCCAAGTGTAGATTAGGTAAATCGCTTTTTAATTTGTTTTAGTTGATTTAATAAAAGATAATACAAAACAATAAATTTAATTTTAACGACAACGCTAACAGAAAAAATAAAACAAATACATAAAATAACAAGACAAGTAATAAAAAATACTATAGGAAATGTTCAAAAAGACCACATGTCCCTTCTGGTATTTAATGGAACGTCACTAAGAACTCGTCCAATCCTTCCAAATGTTGATGGTATGTAGGGCCATCAAGTCTTGACGGCAAGAAAACAGCCCAAACATTGAGAGAAAATCTCCATTGAGATTTCCAAGTTTTGAAAAATTTTGAGTTTTCTTCAAAACTATGTAAATTCCTTAAATTAATTATTCCATCTTTAGAAAAAGTAGGTTCATCGGTGAAAAGTATTTTTTTTAAAAACTGATTATCAATTTGTATTTTCTATTGCATTTTCTGACAATATTCCAATCTAATTGGATAATCGGTAAGCTGTACTTCCTGAACCTTACAGCAGTGAAATGGGTAAAGCTGCTGTTCTCGAAGAATACGCCATACAGTCGTTTTTGACGTCCCAAATCGCCTAGCCATGTCCGAAGTACTAGTGGTACTATTTTCTTTTGCATGTTCTAAAATTAACTCTTCCAATTGAGCAGATCGAACAGATCTAGGGTTGCCGTTGTTCAGAAAGATATGTTTTAGTGATCCATTTTCTCTTAATCGGGCTTCAATTCGAGAAAACGTTTTTCTGTTGGCGGTTCTACGATTCGGGAATTTTTGCCGATAACGGTTAGCGGCTGCTACGGAATTTCCAAGGCATTCACCAAATGTTAAAAGCATATCGGTTTGTTCTCCAAACGTGTAATTTTCCATTTCGAACACTACAAGGTTTTTAGTATTTGTTTAAACGACTAAGCGTGTTTACAACTGTCAATGAATTCGTTTGTTAATTGTCATGGCAGGCTTAGACTTTTTTTTTAGTGTTATTGAAATGGGAGCCTACCATTTTTACATTTAACACGAAAACGGTGATTTTTATCAATATTATCTAAGAGTGATAAAAGCTTCTAAAATAAATTTTCTATTAGAAACTGCAAAAATAAATGTAGGGTTACGATCGAAAGTTCTGAGCAAACAAATTTTAGGGACTCCCTGTATAGCATGGTTGCCGCCGCCCGATCAAAGTCAAAATTGGTTCAATGATTTTGCTTGATATTTGTTTACCCTGTACCAAATTTCAACGCTCTACCATAAATGGTATTGAAAAAATATTTAGAAAAATGTGTTAAAATTTTTGAACTTTGATGGCCCATATCTTGGCCATTTGAAGACTTTTATAATAAATTTTTATCACCAATCGTCATCATTTTTGCTCTAGTATATAAGGTTAATTTTATTCCCCGAGTCACCGGAACATCCTGTATATCTTGAGTAGGTATCAACTTTATACAACTTCTGTGACAATCGTCTATTGGATTTGGTTCTTGCAAATACCGATCATCAGTTTGAGCTTGTTCATGCTGATTGTCCCCTCGTCAACGAGGATCGGTACCATCCCGCCTTAGATATTACAATGAATTTACTGACGGAAAATGATGGTTTGCCGAACCTTCCGTCTTTGGGTGGTCGCTATAATTTTCGAAGAGCCAACTTTCCTGGCTTGTATGATGAACTACTTTACACGGATTGGTCTTTTCTAAATGTTAACCTCCACATTGCGGAAGATGCTCTGCGAGCTTTCTATACAAAGTTGTATGAGATTTTGGATTTATTTGTTCCTAAGAGATTGTGTCGTAGATCCTCTTACCCTATTTGGTATACTCCAGAAATTAAGCGGTTATTAAAGTTGAAAGAGTATTATAGGAAGAAGTGGAGGAGAAGCAATGGTGCTTTCTATTCAGCGGAATATAAAAGACAGGTGTTTGACAAAACAAAAAATCTCTGATGCGTATACTATTAGTGCTGAACAATCGCTTAGTTCTGATCTCGGTAACTTTTGGAGTTACATTAGACAGAAAACAACGACCTCTCGACTTCCTGGCAAAATGATGTGTGATAAATCAACCTACACTGATCCTGAAAACATAGTTAATGCTTTTGCAGATCAATTCTCTAGAGGATATACTGGTGGTTGATGTACACTCTACGTATCCTAGATGATGATCCGTCCTCTTCTTCCATTCCGTCTAACACCCAGTTGTTTTCACTATTAAAATCCAACCAAACGGAAATAAAAAGTATGAATTCCAAATGTGAGGAATTACTTAAATCCGTGTTATTCTATGGTGGACATGATTTCTGATTTTGATAAGACACCTAATGGTGGGTTTAGGATGTCAAACTTAACGACTGTAGCCGTAGCCGTAGCAGTAAAAAAAGTTAAACCAATGTGTTTCAATAGCACCGTTTAGGGAACCGCTTAAGACTACGGTCTGCTATGGCCGATGTAGCCGTAACACCTAAAGTTGACCAACTTTTAACTTCTTATGTTTGGGACAAAATTTGAGTATGCGCACTAATGCGAAGGGTCAATGTTAAACTTGGCTACGTACAGCTGTTTTGTGTTTACATGTTGACATAACGGGCTGGTGTTTCAGTACTCGTTGCAAGTACTGAAACACTCGTTGCAAGTACTGAAACATGTTGCAGTAGCGTTGCAAGTGGTGAACAGAGTTCACCACACACTTTTACTTTTAAACATTCCGTACTTTTCTCGTTATTTTATTAACTACATATTTAAATTTTAAAATCTTAAAGTTGCTTCCTAAACGGGTCAGCTGTAAACGTTAAGTTCCTTAATGTTACGGTTACAACTACGGTTACGGTTACGTTTGATATCCTAAACCAGCCATAAGTCGTTTGGAGAGAAAGTTAAGACCATTGACAGTGTCGCTGCTGAAAATCTTAAATTGAAAGAATCAGTCACCGAAAATAACATAATAACCAAACGAGACGTACCAAACAAAGTAGAACATAAGCAATTAGTACAATAATTATTACATGAAATTACTCACAAAGGGTTACAAATCTCATCATTACAACGGGCGTCTTTCAACGAACGACTCAACTCTCTTCTGGACCTCAAACTCTTCTTTCGAACTCCTCTGACTGCTTCCATCTTCTTCAAATCACTTCCTCTTCAAAAACCAACTCAAAACCAACTCGAACTCAACTCCCAAAACTAACTCCTCAAGCGACTCGAAACCATCAACTAACTTTCTTTTCTCCCGTCTGAGATTTTTAAACCCTTTCTTTCCGAGCGCTCTTAATCTAAACAATCGTTTCCATTGGAATAACTCGGACAGTCGAAAACGTTCCGTACTAAACTAAACTAGGGCAGAAATCATACGGAGAACCTTTTTCAAAATAATAAAGCAAAAATTGAAAATCAAAGACAAAAATGAATCAATAAATTTTAAACGAACCTGCGGTAATTGCGGTTCGCTACAACATTTATTTTTCGATAAAACCTTTTTTTATGATTGTATAATTTGGTATTTTGCCTGATAGATCTGTAGAATCTAATTTAACTACTTATGTCAATTTCATTCAAAATTCACTTAATGATAATTGTCAAGTGGATTCCATACACACAGACTTCAGCAAAGCTTTAGATAAGATCGATCATAAATCATAATATATTAAATTCCAAACCATAACGCGTTTCTTATTGTATGCGGATGATTGTAAAATTTCTTTTCTATAGGTGCAGTTGCTGACTGTATTAAATTATAAAGCGATCTCTATCGTTTTAACACATATAGTTATAAAAACGAACTTTTACTAAATTACGAAAAAATGCTCTAAAAGTTCTTTTAACAGGAAAAGATATAACATTGATTTTTCAAATATACTTGGTATTGAATCTATTAAATGTCACTTTTATCAAAGATCTTGGTGTGATTCCAGATTCGAAACAGTTGGTGTTTATTCTAAGAATTACATTAATGATATATTTGCTGTTTTGAAACTTTCTCACCGCTTAATGTACGCTGATAATCTAAAATTATTTACGCGTGTGTCCTCAACTCTGGATTGCTCGGGGTTGTAGCGTGACGTTGACGTTTTGCAACAGTACTGCGACTCGAACCTCATTACGCTCAATTTGAGCAAATGTTATATAATTTCTTTCACAAGAAAGTTGAACTTAACTAAATACGACTATGGTCTTGGGGGTACAACCATGTCGAGAGTATCTCATATTAGAGATCTTGGTGTGACATTTGACCAAAAACTTACCTTTCAAAGCCACTACACAAAGACACGACATCAAAGCAAATAAATTATTCTAGTTTGC
Organism: Onthophagus taurus; assembly: GCF_036711975.1. Taxonomy (NCBI): domain Eukaryota; kingdom Metazoa; phylum Arthropoda; class Insecta; order Coleoptera; family Scarabaeidae; genus Onthophagus; species Onthophagus taurus. The sequence goes on from NC_091971.1 coordinate 33,088,160, forward strand.
ATATGTTAACAACGTGTTACATTTTTGTAGCTCACTTTAGAATCTTCAACGTCAACTTTATATGTATAAGTAGAATAGAAGAAATTAAAAAAAAAGTTGAAGTTCCTCAGCTACAGGACTAACATGGATTATGTTGATTACGAGTCTGAAAGTAAACTGTTTAGAACATAAACTAGGGTATGGGACTATATGTAGGCTCCGCATCCGAATTTTCTGGAAGCGAACAATTTGATGCATATTTGGCAAATGTGTGAAATGTTTATATGGTGTTTGTTACGAAATTCTGGACTCAGCGACTGAAATGTTTGATTTGTAATGAAAAGACCTACAACAAACCTTAAGCCAATAAGCTTACACAAAATGCTCTTAAACTCACTACATTTATTATAACTACTATACTACATATACTATAAGTATAATAATAATGACAGTAACCAAAAAACTATACAAAATTAGGATATGTTGCACAAACTATCTACTTTTAGACAATGCATATTAATTAGAAGGTTTGATTATAAAAATATTGCGATAAATAATAAATAAGAAATCTGTAGTTTTGATCATTATCTTATTAATATTGTATAAAAATTATGACTTAATATTCTTTAACTGAATATCCATAAATAAAGTCACTACTATGTCATGAATTGATAACCTTGTCCTCGTACGTAGGATAAGAAAAGTATTATAATTAAAACCGATAGTAAGTTTTCACATCTTGGAATTCCCAAGTGACATCTCGTTCGTCGCCTACTTAACGCGAAAAGTCTAGTATTTTTAAATTTGGGTAACTATGTCTGTATTCATTTTTGATTTTTTTGAATTTTGTTATAGATCTCGACAGATTTTTGCGAACCAAGCATGGGTAGTATGCCGTTCTACATGCTGATTATCACCGTAACCAGTTTCACTACAATAACAGGTGAGTAGGAATTAATCAGGCACGTTTATAAAGGAGACTATGCTTATTTGTTTCTTGGTTGTCATTGGATTAAGTTTAAAAAATATATTTTGCTATCACAAAATTACAAATTTGTTCAACATCGGTGAAAAATTAAAAAAGTTGGTGTAAACCAATTACTTAAAAATTATATTTAGTCTATTCATTTAAAGTTAAAAATTTCAACTACAAAGTTAACGAGACAAAGTTGTTTGTACACGTATCAAAAATGATCCTGATAACCTTTATCAATTTATATACAAAATAAATTAGACATTTCAATTTCTGTTAGTTTCTGCAAAGGTTACAAAAGTATTCTTTTTAAACTTTAATAAAAGTAGTATGAAATTATAAAAAAATTTGCAAAATTGTATATGAAATTGAAATATTGATTTATGGAAAAATATACAGCTATGAACAGTGTTTTAAAATTGTTATTTTATTTCGTTTATTAATAACCTTTAAAACTTAAATATCTACATGATATTCCATACTTTCTCTAAGAAATTTGAGTTAAATGGTAATTTTGGGATTGGTCATAAAGGATGCAAATTATGCTTCAGAAGAAAATTGTAGGTTTTCTATTTATTATTTATCGCAATCTTTTTGTAATCAAACGTATATATTGCAATTATGCAATGTTTGTAAGTAATGATTTTTTATCTGTAAATAAAGATGCTGATTTGTATGATATTTGTATCTAAATGACTTTGTATCTATAAATAAAGTCAAAGTAATTTTCTGAATTTTTTCAATTTTAAATTTACAGATTTTTATTTATTATTTATCGTAAATAGTTTCATAATCAAAGCTATTGATATGCATTGTAGATAGTTTAGACTTTAATTTGATAACTTTGTCCTTCAATGAACATATCGACAGAACATCGGTTGGTGCCCTCAGAACGTTGGGGTTTATCACTAGAACTACGTTGGAGTTTACGAATTTAAAAACAATAATAGATCTTTATTCTACGCTGGTACGGAGTAAACTTGAATATTGCTGCATTGTGTGGACCCCATCTTATTTAACGCACATTGCCACCATCGAGAAAGTACAGAGGAAGTTCATTAGGTTTATCCACTACCTCGATTCTGGGTATTAACCACCTCGAGGAGAACTAAACTATATAAATCTGCTACAACGATATGGCCTCCAGAGCCTTGAGGACCGTAGAAGATTGTTGTCTGCGAGGTTTGTGCGCGGTGTGATGTCGGGTGTGCTAGTTGCATCGGAAATACTAGCTCAATTGAATGTGAGGGTGCCGCGGATAAATGCGCGAGTTTATAGTGCCTATATGCCAAATCGTGCTAACACCAATGTTGGGCTAAACTCTCCAATAAACAAACTAATGCGTGCAGCAAATTCGGTCGAGTGACAGCTTGTTCTTGATTTTCTTTTTTTGTTTATCTTTTTTATTTTTTTTTTATTGTTTGTCTTATTTCATCTTTTCTTTTAGAATTGATTATTGTTGATTTATATAATATTATCTCTTTATTGGATTGTAATCCGTTGGGATAATAAAGAATGTTATTATTATTATTATTATATAAAAATCATGGCTTGGTATCCATAAATAAAGTCACAGTGATTTTTTCTACAATTTTTATTCGAAATTAGCGAATGATGACCAAAATTACCGCTTTCATTGTGCATTGTTTGAAAGTAGATCCTTTAGGCTTTACTTTATTTTGTTTATCATTCTCAAGCTTATTTATTTTCGTTTAAATTCTTATAATTTCAATTATCGAATAATCTTATTAATACGGTTTTTTTGTTTCAGTTTTAGTCAGTGCAACTGATAATCCCGCTTTAGAGATCAAACCAGATTTGCCAGTAATTATTCAGCAAGCTGAAAAGAGTTTGAGTTTAACATGTAGGCCACGTGTATCCGAACCCAACCTGATAAGTCAACTAGAATGGAGAGATTCGGTAGGACGCTTGATAGCAAATACTGATCAGAATGCATTAATACATGTTGCGGTAAGGTTTTCTAAAAGCTGCGAAGAATGAGGAGCTACCTTTTTCTTTATGGGCCCTAGAGAGATCCTGTTCCGATCTATAATTATCAAAGAATTGTGTATGTATATAGGGTGTTCATATTGTTAATGCGTAATGCTTGTCGGTCCGAGATTTCATCCGTTCTTCTTGTTGGATACCCTTGGAAAGGGGCAGAGGTTTCGGCAAGATCTAACCGATGGCAACTGTCCACATTTAATACGGTCAAGACTGAGTACTTTAGTGGTACTCAAGATGAACAGACGACATCATCGCGCGCATTACAATTGCTAATTTACTAAACTAAATTTATGCGTTCGCACGTGTTTAGTGGCAGTTGTGAGTACGCGTGAGCGCCCTCTGACCCCTCGGGGTCGGGGCGGCGGTAACTCGTCATTGGAAACGAGTACGCTTACTCGGTATACCGTATTTTTGAAGACGATTATCTCGAAAACAAAACCCGATTGGAAGAAAAATGCTTTCATTTCTACACTGAGAAAAATAATAAGGTCGATTTACAATCTACACATTGGTAATTTGGACCCTATGATATGTTCGTATTATTCAGTTGAGATGGTAAAATTAATCCCTATAAGGAAAATTTACAATCAAGAAAGAAATTTATAAGTAATTTTATTCTCTATATTGTAAATTTACAGTATTAAGGAAATTAATTAAGGAAATGTTACAAAAAAATCATAGTAAAAGTTATGAGTATAATAAATTTATTGTAACTCATACCATGATATAGTTGTAAATTTCATAGAATTTTTCTCAGTGTGGTGATATAGTGTATTTATGTCCTTTATTGAGCAGATCCTGTTCTTTTTGGTTAAATTTAATTTGGTAATTTTAGAATGCAGTTTGTGTGGACAAGTTATGTTTTTATAAAATTTCAAGATTTCTGTTTCTTAATTTATTTGGTTTTCTGTTTCTAATTTTACACATGACATGAAATCAACTCCGCCTGGGATGCTGAGATAGCACCTTGCCGGTCCCAAGCTCGGATAAAGGAGGAGGGTGTATAGCAGCACTGTTGCTATACAAATAAATCGAACAAACAAATCGGACAAACCAAACAAATCGAACAAATCAAACAAATCAAACAAATCAAACAAATCGAACAAATCAAACAAATCAACGAATAAAAAAATATAATCAAACGAATAAACAAATATCGTCGATCAAACAACTAAACAAACATAATCAAACAAATAAAATCACTCTAAAAATACAACACGGCAAAGCTAAACAACTTATACAGCGTGTCCCGTATCTTCCGCATCAGAGCATTATACGGTTGTAGAATACATTATTCTGAAGCGATCTTTCTAATAAAATTTTTTCGAAATGTTTATAATAACCGCACGGGAACTGTTTAACGACGACCAATAACGGACAACTTTGATTCATCGAAAAAGTTTATTTCTCTTTCCATGACGAATTTATTGGTGAGTACACGTGGGAAACGAGTTATCATCGGCGTAGCGGACCGGCCGAGGGTGGCACCGATTACCTGAGTTTGATTTGCGATCTGCTGATTGGACGAAAAACAGTTCCTTTAAACAGTTCCCGTGCGGTTATTATAAACATTTCCAAAAAATTTTATTAGAAAGATCGCTTCAGAATAATGTATCCTACAACCGTATAATGCTCTGATGCGGAAGATACGGGACACGCTGTATACTTATCACATAAAGAACAAGACAAATATGTATATCTTTAACTAGATAGAATATATAACTACAAATCGAGTAATACTTCCATAGCAAATACTAAGCGCAAGAACAGTCACATCCGCCAAAATAGAAACGAATCAAACAAGAGGGATTATATACTCTAAAAATACAACACAACAAGTAAAGTAAGTAACCCCCCCCCTTTTTAACTTCCGAACAGATTGAGATATCAATATGAGCAAAAAAACGTCAGGTTCTATATTTTATCAGCACAAATATTTTCTTATGGAAAATTTTGCTATCACTTTTAGTTTTTCCGGAAAATGGATCCACTTTGTTTTTTAAATGGAACACCTAGTATATTATGGTATTTTCCGAAAGATGAAACCAATACGAATCCAACGGTACCTCACAATCAAATATAAAATGCGGAATTTCGCCGGAAAAACCAACGTATCTTCGTCGACTATCTGTCGAAATGCAATCGGCCAGTTAAATGGTGGTCGGTAGGTTAACGGTAGGTATACGCTCGAGCTAAGACGGATTTAAAATTGATAGTTCCCTTACTTATTTTTGAAGTATATTAAATTTATGAATTAATCATATTTTATCAAAAAATATTTATAAAGAAAAAAATCAAAGTCAATATAAGAAATGAAATTTTTTTTATTAAAGATTTTGCCGTATTGGTTGAAAAATTGGCTTAGTGTTGTTATTGAATAATAAAAGAATTTTTTATTTATTAGGAACAAACATTTTTGTAGTGTTTCCTCTCACACGGCTTAACATGTGATGATCAATATTTTGGCAGACGTCAATAATTTCGTCAATAACACCATAAAAAGAAATCTAAAGGTGTCAGATCTGGTGATCTTGTTGGCCATTCAATCGGCCCACGTCGACCGATCCACCGTCCATTAAAATTTGTATCAAGATAATTTCGTACCATTGCCACATAATGTGGAGGAGCCATTTCAAAATCGTCAGGATTCTGGTGTACAATTTGCAAAAGACTTGGATTAATATCTTCTTCTAATAATCTTAAATACAATTCCGGTCTAATTTTCGGTTAGGAATATTGGTCTCACGATGTGATTTCCCAATATGCCTGTCCAAACATTTATTTTCTTGGGAAATTGAGTGTTAACTTCACGATATTCATGTGGACTAAAATCACTCTAGTAACGTACATTTTGCCGATGCAATTTTCCATCCAAAAAGAAAGTACATTCATCACTGAAACAAATCTAAAAATATTTCCCCGCCGTTGTTGGACCCACATCACAGGTTGATGCGATAGCAGCAGACGACATCATGCACGCATTAACTACTTCTGTTAACATCTGCACTTGTGTGTCTTCAGAAATCGAACGACGACCAGTTCTTTTGCGGTTCTCGACGCTTCCAGTTTCCAAAAACTTATTTACAAGTTCTCTTAAATATTTTCGACTAATTGGATGTTCAGGAAATCGTTCATTAAATTGTCGCTCTGTTTCATGTACATTTCTGTCAGCACGAGGGAATATTAAAATTCCTCCGATTTTGTGCTCTAAACTCCTTCTAGCCATTTTGATCTCGCTTTTCTTTGGTTATACTTGGTCGGGTAGAATTCCAAGATAGAAATGAAGGACAATATTTGCATGCTGCCTTAAATAGAAAATTTCAAGGTACCTACAAACTTTAAAATTGTTGTTATGACAATTTTTTCTTACAAGTTTTAAGAAGAACTTTCTTTTTATCCTTTTCTTGCATTGATTGTTTCATAAAAACATTCTAAAAGAATTGCCGATTTTAACCCTGCTTAACCCGAGCGTAGACCGACCTTTAACTGACCGTCCACCATTTATCTGGCCCATTGTATCTCGACAGGTAGTCAACGAAGATGCGTTGGTTTTTCCGGCGAAATTTCGCATTTTGTTTAATATTTATGTAAAAAACTAATAAACCGATATTTGATTGTGAGGTATCGTTGGATTCGTATTGTTTTATTCTTTCGAAAGATACCATAATATACTGGGTGTTCCATTTAAAAAAACAAAGTTGATCCATTTTCCGGAAAAACTAAAAGTGATAGCAAAATTTTCCATAAGACAATATTTGTGCTGATAAAATATAGAAACTGACGTTTTTTTGCTCATATTGATATCTCAATCTGTTCAAAAGTTAAACAGGGGGGGGTTACTTTACGCTAGCACTGTATAGTAGAAGAATACAAATATATCTTTAACAAGATAGACACATAATTAAATATATACAAAAGTACACCCACAACCGAAACCTCAACTGAATATACTTTGTAAGTAACGAAGTAAACTTGAGAATAAAACACATATAAAGAATATTTGAGGAAATTCATCAGCGAAATGGACTATGAACTAGGATTTGTATGGAGGAAAAAAGAAAGTTTGGAAAATGTAATTTGTCCAAGGCATTACACAGAGTGCGGTTGGGAGGCGTACTGAACTTGCTGATACAAAGAGGTACACGATTATACACAGATTAAACACTAACGATACGACTAAAGTAAGGGCTGAAGATGAACTAACCGAAGGTACTCAGAGCGCTCAGAACAAAACTAAGGGCAAGTTACGAGTGGCAGAGATGAAGACCCTGAATCAGAGACCAATGCGGAGTTCAAGACATTGTGAGATGGAGAAGATAGCGCAAAAAAAATTTTGGCACAACGTCCTTTATGTCCAAACATAGAGCGGTAGTGGAGTGCATTGATTTAAGGTTTCGGCTCGCGGCGTACCACGCTCTGCTTGCCACTTACGAATGATAACTAAAAACGTTCGCGAGCGGCAAACAGAGCGTGGCGTGCCGCTAGCCCAATTGTTTCGTCCTTACTTACGCCGCATGATGCTAACATAACAACGTTAAAATGCTCGGAACCAAACCGGCAGTTAACTTCTCAGAAGGTATTTCATAGGCAGGCCTTAGGAACAACAAAAGCAACAAAGCCAACGCTCTAGAGAAAGGAACGTAATTAACTTTTATTGATAAAATCTTGTTTACGATGGTAACTCTTCTTTTATTTCCTTAATATGATTTCTGCATAGCTATGTTGGTTGTGAAACTGTTAAGTATTTTTGTAACTTGTATTTTGGAGTTAAAACTTCCGATAAACAGATTTTGTTAAGTCTGATGAGTTGAAGAATTTATTCAATTTGATGTGCTAATTTTTTGTATTTCCGGATTAATGAACAAATTATAATCAAAATTATAACCGCATTATACCTGTGGTTATCAATTAAAGTAAATCTTAAAGACTTCTGTTCTTAAATTGATCCTTACAATAAGTTTGTATTCAAAAGGAAACTAATTTTTCAACGCTTACTATAATAAATTTTATGTTTATTATTCAATTTAGACACCTTTTTAGTTTTAACTATTCTGGTTTTGGACCGTCTAACGTCTATGTTAAACTCGTTTGTAGTCTCTTTGATATGACTTTCAATATGAATTGGGTTTTCACTCACAGTTGCGTCTTGAATTGGATTTTGAATCGGAGTCTGGTTTTCACGCATGCACCCTCCATGTATACCATGAAGAACTGAAACTTCCATTGCAGTCCTTTCCTTATACAGCCGGATTCAGAGTAAGCGCTTTATTTTTTTTTGAGCCACACTATGGGTACTACTTTCAAAATAGTAATATCAAGTAACAATAGACACAAAAGAAACAATTAAACTTTATTTTGTAATAAACATCTACTTATTTATTTGGACAAAAATAACATCGAGTGTAAAACATTCATGCGTTACTACATTAAAATGTTAATTTGCCTTTTGATGGGGACAGAAATGAATTTTTAAGAAAAACAAAATATTATCGTAAAAAGAATGTTTTTAGGATCTCAATAATAAAAAAAAATTTTTGGCATTCCATTTAAAAAAAAAAAGTTGACTAACGCCATTTTGAAATAATTCGTCCAATTGAAAATGTGATATCACCATCATGTAGAGAATATCCTAAAACATATTACTGCCAAATATTTTGAAAGTAGTACCCCGAGTGTGGCTAAAAAAATAAGGCACTTACTCTGAATCAGACTGTATATACTATAAGATTTTTGTTATCATAACCAAAATGTTTTTTTTAAGTTCTTCTACATGAACTAATCTTCTTATTCCGTTTGTTAAAACAAAATGTGTCAATTCACTGTTTCTATGCAATATATTTCTTTCCAACCATTTCTCTTCCTCTCCTCTGTTGCCTTTTACATAAACTAACTCCTCTTGTTTTATCAATTTTTCCTTTAATATAGTCTTGTTCTTGGTGAACGTTTAAGAAACAGTTCAGCCTGTTGTTGTTTGTAGAGTGTTTCGATAAGCAAACAATATGTTATCTAACTGATGTTGTACTCCCTGCTGTACCGTATTTTCTAACTTTATTTTTGAAAGTTGTTTTTGTAGTATCTGTCCGCAGCACTGTTAGAACGAGCAAGATATGGTGTTTTGATAAGTTTAATTCCATTTTGTTGACAAAAGTCTTCAAACTTCAATGAAATCAATTGTGGTCCATTATCGGATACTAACTGTTCAGAAAGACTATATCTAGCAAATACTGAATGGAGATACTCTACCGGGTGTCCCTCAGAAGTGGCTCACCCCCATATTTTTTGTTATTATTAGTGATATAAGAAAACTATTTGGAATGCATAATTAGGCCGTTAGAACGGATTATTACGACATGAAATCATTCTCTTTGTGCTTCCAGTTATACCGGAAGTGAGTACTAATTTTGCTAGTGTTTTAAATCTTGATTTTTTTTCTTCAGTTGGATAGACAGCATAATTTCACATAACTATTACTTAAAAAAATTTTCACGATTGCTTATAATTTTTGAAAAAAAAATTATTTTCGTTATTTTTAATAAAAAATTTATAAATTTAAAAAAATAGCGAAAGGAAGTACAAAGTAAATGATTTCATGTCGTAATAATCCGTTTTAACGGCTTAATTATGCATTTCAAATGGTTTTCTTATATCACTAATAATGAAAAAAAATATGGGGGTGAGCCACTTCTGAGGGACACCCGGTATAGTGGCCTCTGCAGTAGTTGTCTTCATAAAGTTTATTTTGACCCATTTTGAAAAGGAAGTGATCAAAATTAAAAGGTCATTTTCGTTTTTTTGTCGCAAAATCAATGTGAACTGGTTGAAATATCCTAGTCGTAAATGACTATTGCAGTCCTTGCGACTTGACGAATTCTAAGATAGGTGGGATTAAGTTCCACGTTGTATCGCCTTCTTCATATCCCATTCTCCTTTATTACACCAAACATTTTCCTCACTGTTTTTCTTTCAAATTATTCTTTGTTCTCTCTGTCATAATCAGAGCCACGACGTTTCGGGCTGTTGATGTCACCATCTGTATAGAGCAGCGAACGGGTTATAGCGTAGTGGTAACATGCTTCTATCGAGCACATCGATGTGCCGCAACGTAACGATACTGGTTGAATGCTGGCCCATGTAAAATTTGGGAGGGTTCTCTGCGGTGCAGCATTCAATATGTGTTTGGCCGATTGTCCGACTAAAACTGAACCAGTGGCGTGGTATACTATATGTGGCGTGATGTGGTCAATGTGGCCCGAGTCTCTACTGTAAGGCGACGAGCCGCCAATGAGTTGCCCGACAACGTCGCGGCTCTGGTCATAATCCATGTCTCGCATCCATAGTTTTTAGACAAAGTAGATTCTGTTCCTTATGTGATAATTACATTGATATATTTGTTAACTATGGTAGTTGTCTCTGATGATGGCAGGGCCACAAGTAGCTAGACAATACACATACAGGGTGCCCATTATGTATGGAATATCGTATACATGTATACGATATATACATACATGTATACATGTATACATGTATGTATATCTTGGTAGGTATCAACTTTATAAAAAAACATTTTATACAAAAGTTGTTTAATATTTTATTTGTCATAATAAGACAGCATTCAATTGTTCTTACTTCAGAAAACAAATGAGCAACGAATAACACTTGAAGTTTTTTAAATGGTAATGTACCCTTTCGTTAGGCTCATTTGAAAGAGATTTTTTTCTCTTTACGATGACGTAAAATTTTAGTGCCCTTGTATCAGAAAATTTTTGAAAAAAATGTAAAAATTGTTAATTAAGAAAATTAACTAATAACATAAATCTAGATATCCGAGATCGTCAAGTACTTCGTAGTACCTCGAATTATTGGAAATGTACACTGATTTTTCGTTTATTTGTTTTATTTTGTATGTAAATTTAATTTGCGGTAATAATTCGAGGTACTTGACGAGCTTGGATATCTAGATTAACGCCATTGATTAATTTTTATTAATAAACAATTTTTACATTTTCCTCAAAAATTTTCTGATGTAAGGGTACAAAAATTTTACGTGATCGTAAAGAGAAAAGTAATCTCTATTAAATGAGCCTAACGAAACGGTACATTGCCATTTAAAAAAATTCAAGTGTTATTCGTTACTCATTTGCTTTCTGAATTAAAAACAATTGAATGCAGTCTTATTATGGCAAATAAAATATTAAACAACTTTTATATAAAATGTTTTTTTATAAAGCTAACATTTACCGAGATATATACTATATTCCATACATAATGGGTACCCTGTATAATAAAGACCAGTTTACGTACATAAAAGTCTTTAAATTTATTTTTAATGTTTTCTGGATCTGAAGTATTGTGTAGATACTGCGGGAATTTGTAGCTTTCCTCGTAAAATCTCTCTAATTTTATACATTTAATTTAAAAATTAACATTGACTTATTTTGTTTTAGAAATTAACAAATGAAACAGGAATACTTTTAGTATTTCCTAATCCGCAAAATTATTTAGATGGAATTTATAAGTGTAAAGCTTTTTATGGGAGCACACTTCTAGAAACAAGAGTAAGAGTCGTAACGATAGGTAAATTTATCAAAAAATTTTAACCGTTTTTATTTTAACTTAATTAAATTGACAGATGGAAATCCTGTTACACCGCAAATTTTTGAATTATTTAATATAACAGCATCGATTGAAAGTGATACGAAAATTATATGTAAAGCAAACGGAAGACCAACTCCGAAGGTTTTATTTAAAAAATTAAATAAAGCTGATCTCTTTCAAATTGGTTCTCAACCATTTGACGATAGAATTCTCATAGAAAACATTAACAACAATGCAAAAGGAGAAACTTATGGAATTTTAACGATACGTAACTTAAGCCGAGCAGATGATGGCCTCTATGAATGTATCGCCGACAATGAAATCGGTAAAGCATTCAGAATCGGTCATATTACCGTCGAATTCCCTCCAGTATTCAACAATAACGATAACGTTAACGAAGTATGGACGTGGCAAAACAACCCCGTTAAATTAACTTGCGTTGCAGAATCTATTCCAAACTCAACAATAAAATGGAGATATAACAGCAATGAATTAGATAGGGATAATCCGAGTCTTAGAATTGAAGGATACGGACCAAAATCACATCTAATTGTTACACCAGGATCAGAAAATAAACTTGACGCACATTACGAGTGTGTTGCTATGAATCGATTGGGACAAAACCATAAAATGTTTAGTTTAAAAAGCGCTGATCCCCCTTGTTCAATTTCTCAAGTTAAAGTTAATACAGTAACCCCCACAACAATTAAATTCGAAATTGTTAGACAGCAACTGTTTTCCGAGATGCCTTTAAAAGCATTCATTTGTAAATATCGAAGAATTGATCAAACATCGGATTTCGCGAAAAATATCACTTGGAATGTTAGTAAGTAATGAAAAAAAAATTGTACACAAAGCATGTCCACAAAACTTTAATTAATTAAGAATATTATTTTTAGATGCTTCATATATAATTAATAACTTAGAACCTCAAAAAACGTATCATTTCACATTTGCCGCAGTTAACGATGTGGGAATTGGTAGTTGGAGTGGACCAAATCTTCACTTCACAATGCCGAGACGAGCTGTGCCAGCAGAGCCTATAATTTTAGTAACACTTGGCGGTTTTGCAAATGTTTCAATTCACGAACAAGTCATCGTCAGTTCTTATGCGGATCGCTATGAATTAAGGTGGAATGTATCGAATGATAATGGACATCCTTTGGATTATTATATTATCAGATATTGCGAGGTAATAACAATTTTAGAAAACTTTTCTACTTTGTTGATTGTAAATACATATATCTACAATTTGACTTTAATTACAAAACGGCAATATATTTTAAATTGAAGATTGGTAGTCATTTGCTAACCAATCAGATGAGGTTAGATCAGGTGATCTTTATCTTGTCATTCTAGATACTCGTAGATGTCAAAATAACGTTTAAGGCCTATTCACACTATCGATCAACGACCGGTCAAGTCACGGGCCGGTCACGGTCAAAGCAAAATTTCTTTCCTACTAAACGTATGCATTTCACGGCAATATATTCACACATGCGGTCTTTTTGCGGTCATGTGACCGCGGCGATCAATGCATATGTTCAGTAGGAAAGAAATTTTGCTTTTTTTTTTTTTTTTTTTTTTTTTTTTTTATTTGGGATGCAAACGGGACAAGCCCAGCGAAGCATCCACTAAAAATATACAATATTATAAACTAAAAACAAGAATTTAGCAATAAGTAACAAAAAAAAAAATATCAAACAGGTTAACAAAAAAAAATAGCAACAGAAATAAAATTTAACAAAAAAGTGAAACTTAAGCAAAACTAATAATCAAAAATATTGAAAACAAAAAATCAATCAAAAACAGAATTAACGTCGTAAGTCAAACGGCGCACGAGATGCACATAGGAGATCATTAACCAATTTCCTAAATGTAGACCGGGGAGTAGCAAACAAGTCTAAATCAGAACAAAAATTGTTATAAGAAAACATGAGACGAGGGACCACGGAGTTAGAAAACGCATTTGTATTGGTACAAGGCACGTAGAATACCGATAAATCACGGGATGGTCGAACAGGAATCCTAAACTGTAACTGAGATAGAATCGCGGAGCAGTCAACAGTGCCGTTACTCACTTTATAAAGCAGCATTAAATCGTTACTAATGCGCCTGGAAGAGAGTTGAGGGACTCCAAATATTAAGCATCGCTGTGTGTAATCACAGTATGGTAAGTAGAATTTTCGCGATAGGTACCGAAGAAAACGTTTTTGAACTTGTTCTAGTCGATCAATGTATATATGGTATTGAGGGTTCCAAACAGAAGATGCATAGTTAAGGATAGAAGAAACGAAGGCGAAGTAAAGAGAACGAATACAGGATAAGTTAGTAAAAGGACGGGAGACACGACAAATAAATCCGAACATGCGAGAAGCCTTATTAACAATAAAATCGATATGAGCTGAAAACGCAAGTTTAGAATCAAAGAGAACCCCAAGATCTCGAACACAATCAGATGGTATAAGAGTATTAGGGCCGAGGGAATAATCGAAAACAATGGGATAGCGTTTGCGTGTAAATGTAATTTTCGTGCATTTATCGTGATTGATGAAAAGATTGTTGTTTACACAATAAGCCTGTAATCGGACCAAGTCCTCCTGCAATTTTTCGCAGTCGTCAGGTGAACAAATCGTGGTAAATATTTTGCTATCGTCAGCGTATAGCAGAAACTTGGAGTAATGAAAACACGCATGAATGTCATTGATATATAGCAGAAACAACAACGGTCCCAAATGACTGCCTTGCGCCACACCGGAAGTTATCTCTTTGAAGGAAGAGCGATAGCCATTAATGGTAACAGCCTGTGATCTGCTAGAGATGTAAGAAGATAACCAATAAATCAAACCAACAGGGATGTCATAATTAAAGAGTTTCTTAAAAAGAATTCCGTGATCTATTCTGTCAAATGCCTTACTGTAGTCTGTATATACAGCATCCACCTGGTAATTTTTGTCTAGAGCATTCAGTAAAAAATTAGAAAATGTGATTAGGTTAGACTCCACTGACCTGCCACGAAAAAAGCCGTGTTGCTCCGGGATTATGTAAGATTTAACCTTAAAGAAAAGCAGATCGTAAACTAGACGTTCAAAGATCTTAGAGGCAATTGACAGAATAGAAATAGGTCTGTAGTTGACGACTAAATTTCGGTCGCCAGCCTTATGGATGGGCAGTATTAGAGCTTTTTTCCATTCGGATGGGAAAATAGCCGTTCGCAGAGAAGTATTGAAAATGTAAAAAAGTGGTTCAGTAAGCACTGATGCACACTCACGAAAAAGCACGCCTGGTAGGCCGTCCGGACCCGCACCCGCTCTAGGATTCACAAGTGACAACGCCTGTAGAATATCATCACGTGAGAACCAAGGTGCGATTTCCGAAGAAGAGCAGTCGCGGATATCAACTAAAGTTCCATCAACAAAGACAGAACTAAAATAGTCAACAAACAGTTTGCAAATTTCCTCCCCACCCTCAACCACTCGATCACCATACGACATCTTACTGGGAATACTCATGCTGCCTTTTTTCCTCGATTTAATAAAAGACCACAGACTGTTAGGATTATCGGACAAGCTAGTCTGTGTAGCCTCTAAGTATAGCTTATAATCAGCTGCAATTAAAGTTTTAGACCGAGTACGGAGCAGACGAAAGGTTTCATAGTGAAGGCGATTACCTGTAGTCTTCCATTTTTTGTGAAATTTTAATTTTTCCTTAATGGCCTTGATCGTTGGCAGGGAATACCAGTTAGGAAATCTGCATTTAAAAGTAATTTTGTGAGGAATAAATTCATCAACTGCTCCGCGAACAACTGAATAAAACACTTCAAGCGCCTCGTCAACTGGTAAGTGACTAATAGCCGCACCCCAGTCTACAGACGCGAGTGATGTACGGATACCTGTATAGTTAGCCTTGTGAAAAAGATATTTACGCGAGCAGTTTTCGCGGAGGGAATGCAATAAATTAAATTTAATTGAAAAAGTTAAAGCAGGATGATGGGTGTCCGCGTGCAAAAGTGGATCAAGGCTTTGAGAAAAATCAGAGATGTTATAGGAGTTACTAAGAATAAGGTCCAAGGTTCTGTCGTTAGCATTACGTACGCCGTTGTACTGCTCAAAATTACAATAAGAAAACGAAGTTAAAAACAATCGTGAACGAGCATCATTGGCACTCGATGGCAATAAACCAAGCGATTGCGACGAATACCATGAAATATGAGGTAGATTAAAATCACCAAAAATCAAAATCTTATGGTCAGGGTAGTGGTCGCAAACGCGATGCAAAGTTACCAGAAATGCGTCAAGCGAGTCAAAGTCCGCGGGTGGGAGATAAACACAACAAAGCAGCAACCGAGTACCACCGCACTGCACAGAAAGCCACAGGTCTTCAGCGGACGCACTTTCAGCAAGTCTAAAACAGTCGATCGTGAAACTTTGACCGTGATCGCTCCGTGACTTGACCGATCGTTGATCGATAGTGTGAATAGGCCTTTACTATTCAAGAATAACTTGATATGTTGAAAGAATAAAACTAATCAAGCAACGGTATTAACTACATTGTCATTCTTAATACCTAAATTCGTAAACTTCCGGACGTTATGCAATATTGCAGCATTAATATTTTGAAATGAATAGAATCTTATAGCAACTTCGTTTATTTATTATTTTGTACATAAATGACTTTGGAGCAGCAAGTAAGGCAATAGAACTTGTTGCACTTGTTCATTTGAGAAGAATCTCGCCTCAATTAATCAGCGTACTTCAATTAATTCAGAATATTTAAGATCAAAACAGTGCAGGCGTCAAAACTGATACATGCTAAGTAGGATGTGAAGTTAAATAAATAACGAATAAGGTACCCTTGTAACAACCTATTGTATTATTATTGCAGGAGCTTCCTTTGCGAACGGAGCCGCCCGACGGTATTTAGTCGTGTTTACATATGAGACGTTTTATATTCGTGTATTGTTATTGCCCCTCGAAGAGTTGTACTTGTGAGAAATGAGAATTATTATGAAACGGTAACTCCAAGTTATTTCAAAATTAAAGTGGAGAAACAAAAAATGTTAATCCTAACCTAGAATTTCACAACCGCTGACAAACTAAGCGTAGATTATTTATACTGAGATATTTACTAACCGCTGTATCGTTCAGCCGCGACTGCTAACATAGCAACTCAACAGTTGACACCGGCTGAACGTGCCCATTAATAATAGTAAGAAAATCACTGACATTTAAACGTCAAAAATATTTCTGACAAAGATTGTAAAGCCTACTAAGATTTTTTCATTAAAAATTTTTGTTTACTTAATTTTTTTTTCTCAAAAATTATTAAATTTTCGAAGAACATCAAAGAAACAAAAAAGTTTTAGAATAGTTTTATCTATCTAACTGAAATTTTTCCAATGTATTTATCATCATCATAAAAAAAATGTAGGGATAAATTGAACAGGGGTGGTTACGTTTAGTAGTTTAGAAGGGTAGGTTGAAAGTACAAATAGGGTCAAAACGTGCCCTATTATGAATTAAACATATTCCCCAAATTTCATTTTCCTAGCGTTTATGGTTAAAAAAAAAAAATTAAACCAAAATTTTCCGCCATTTTTGGAGGGGTGTAGCTCCGTAGGGGAGCCGAAGTCGCCCATGGTTCATATATTAAAGTACCCTTAAAATTCACTGAAGAATCACCCCTTGAAGTTTGTTGCAGTCATTCAGATACAGCCTGTATACAGTGCTAGCGTAAAGTAACCCCCCCCTTTTTAACTTCCGAACAGTTTGAGATATCAATATGAGCAAAAAAACGTCAGGTTCTATATTTTATCAGCACAAATATTTTCTTATGGAAAAATTTTGCTATCACTTTTAGTTTTTCCGGAAAATGGATCCACTTTGTTTTTTTAAATGGAACACCCAGTATATTATGGTATCTTCCGAAAGAATAAAACAATACGAATCCAACGATACCTCACAATCAAATATCAGTTTATTAGTTTTTTACATAAATATTAAATAAAATGCGAAATTTCGCCGGAAAAACCAACGTATCTTCGTTGACTACCTGTCGAGATACAATGGGCCAGAGAAATGGTGGACGGTCAGTTAAAGGTCGGTCTACGCTCGGGTTTAGCAGGGTTAAAATCGGCAATTCGTTTAGAATGTTTTTATGAAACAATCAATGCAAGAAAAGGATAAAAAGAAAGTTCTTCTTAAAACTTCTAAGAAAAAATTGTCATAACAACAATTTTAAAGTTTGTAGGTACCTTGAAACTAAGGGGATGAAATTCACCACCCCTTGATTTTTTTTTATAAGAACTTTTTAACGGTATGGAATATTAACATAAAAAATATGGGTTGTAAAGCTCATTCTTTAGTGGTACTTTTTTGTCTCTTTAGTATTTTTCTGAAAGTTAATAGTTTTAGTGTAAAAAAATAAAACGTCGTGCCATGTACTGCTATGTGCCGCCATGTTTAGCTAAAATTATTCTAAAGGTTGGCTCTGAGAACTTGTAAGTTTCATTTGCGGTGAATCCTCATAATTGTTGATGATTATTAATAATTTTTGATTATTATTAAGCAAGAGTATCATTTTTTAATATTGTTTAAAACAACGTAATTTGTTCAGACAAACATTCATCTTATTTATTGGTTTTCTTATGAAAATCACAATTAATTGGTGTTATTTAGTTAGTATCAGAACCTAGTAAGATAACTGCACAACTTCCATAGCCAGCCATAAAGAATAATTTTCTCATAATAATAGCAGCGTTTTACAATACAATGTAGCATATTTTATTTTTTTACGCTAAAACTATTATCTTTAATGAAAAAACTAAAGAGACAAAAAAGTACCAATAATGAATAAGCTTTACAACCCATACTTTTTTATGTTAATATTTCATGGTATTAAAAAGTTGTTATAAAGAAATCAAAGGGGTTGTGAATTTCATCCCCATTGAGGGCGCTGGGGAAGTTTCAGGTATGGTTGAAAATAAGGTATTAACCAGTAGTACATACGTACAAAATTTCAAATTCTACGGTTTACTTATACCCGAAATAGAAGATAAAATGTAAATTGTTGGCTCAACTTTGACAGCTCATAGGTCGAAACAAAAAAGTTGCGACCCTATGTTTATACCGATTGGTAACTTTAATTTTAGGAGATACACCCAACACGGACGTACGTATAAGTATACGTGTGTGTGTAAATTCGGTGTCGTTAAGTGGGGGATAAACAAGCGTAGGGGTAATGCACAAATTGAATCGTTCATAGATTGTTGAGAGGCGAAGTTGGTCGCATCGCTTTGCAGTTAACCCTAGCAAAAAAAAACTAAGATGTTGTTTACTGTAGCGGAAAAGGTACAGATTATAAAATGGTTTTATGGTGGCAATTCTGTAGCCCAAATAATTAATTTGTTTCCTGTGGCCTATGAAAACAGATCAATTCCTAGTCGCGGAACAATTTCAAATATTATTAAAAACTTTGAGCGACATGGATGTGTGTCTCCACAGAAACACAAATTACGAAGGTATGTGCTGATGTTGAACGCAATAAAAATCAGTCAAGCAGACAAGTTGCGGAGACGTTTGCTATCAGCCATGTTGCCGTCCTAAAAACATTAAAGAAACACGGGTACAGGTCGTACAAGGTACAAAAAAGTCAGGAACTCTGCGAGAACGATAATATTACAAGGGCGGAATTTTGCTTTACTATGATGGAAATGGCCAACGGAAATGTTGATTTTATAAAAAACATTTTATTTACCGATGAATCTACATTTCCTTTGCATGGTCGGCATAATCCCAGCGTTGCTCGATATTGGTACACAATATCCCCAAAAATTAAATGTTTGGGCTGGCTTAGTAGGTGACTATATTATCGGTCCTTTTTTCATAGAAGGAAATTTAAATGGTCATAAGTATTTAAACATTTTGCAAAATGACGTAATCCCATCGCTTCAACAATTAGACAATGTTCAATCGGGAAGTATCTGGTTCCAACAAGATGGTTGCCCGGCTCACAACAGCCGGCAAGTTAAAGAGTATCTTAACGCACAATTTCCAAATCGTGTAATATCTATTTGCGGAACGTTAACTAGGCCGCCTAGATCACCAGATTTAGCCCCCAATGATTTTTTTCTATGGGGATATTTAAAATCGAAAATTTTTGTCTTATTTGAATTTCATTTATTATATTAGTTATTATTTTTATAATATTTCTTATCATTGAACGATGTCAAACGACTGACTGCTCTTCGATCCACTACTCTTGCGATTCCCCTCCCACAAACATACTCCGCGCGCATATGCACACACACAAGTATACTTATACGTACGTCCGTGTTGGGTGTATCTCCTAAAATTAAAGTTACCAATCGGTATAAAAAAATTGTATTATTTTGGCAAGTACTACGTCCTAGTAAAGTTTCCCGATTAGAAACTGAACCACCCTGTATTTCCTTGTATCTTATTATTTGCGTACCGATTAGTCTCCTCAACTATTTTCTTGATCAACTCATCGGTAAAGAACAACTTGAAGAACTACTACCACTATTGAACGTATCGTCTCTGGAACTTTTAGTCAACGTGTGTAGGATGCTATAAGACATAAAATATATGAAAACTCTGCTGATTTCTCTGCTAGAGACACTGAAAGACTGACTCGACTAACTGAAATTCGTAATGACCCTACAAAGGGCTCGCATCGTAAGTTTACATTATAATTTCATTAAGATGTAACTTGTCTTCTTACATGCGTAGGCTACATGCGTATCTTATCGTTTAGGACGACAGACGTATGCCAGCCACAGCGCCAGATGTGGACGGCTGTATGCCGACACGCGTTCGCAACGATAAAAAGGCTTTATTTACCATGTAGCTGAATATGTTGGGAAAACATTTGAGCAATCAATGACTCTAAGTGCATGTAACATCAATCCTGGAAACTACCATATTATTGGGACGTGTTTATTACCGACGTTTTTAGAAGTGCTGTAACAGGTCAATCAATGAAACAAACTCAAATTAAAAGAGTAATTTTCGCGTCCTAGCACATCGTAACTATAACATTTCAACTTTGAAACTATTGAAATTACAATTGTATCAACTGCTAACTAACAACCTTTTAAGCAAATGGGCAATATACACTAATTTTGAAATTCTAATATTATGATACACACTTTGTTTTTTGAATTCTTTCTAGACTCATTGGATTAATGGTGAATGGAAAGATTCAGAATCAAAATGCTGTTCGGAAATAATAGAACCTACGTTCCAAAGCTACGAGATGAAGGAACTACAACCGGACACAACGTACAACATTGAGCTTAGGGCTCATAACGCGCTAGGTGCGAGTACAACAGCGCAAATGAGGGTTAAAACGATCGTGGAAGCCTTTTCAGGAAGTAATTCATCAACTAATTCGTTCAATCTTCTTATTTTGTTCGTTTACGCGGTATTTTATTAGACGATAAAAAAATTTGGAAGAAAATGTTTACTCTTTTTGATTACATAATGTTAAAAAAATAAATGTGAATTAAATATAAAACAGTTGTTGATTTTCTTTGCATTTTTTTCTTTCTCCTAGAGAAGAAGTTTTACGTAGGTATTTAATACAGATCGTATTCACCGCAGAAGAATATCAATTTTTTGTATAAAAGAATTCATTCTTACGTCAATCATTTAAGTAGTATAGCTATGTGCGTTCTGGACCAAAATCCGTTAAGATTTAACATTGGGGCAGTGTTGCCACCTTTGCAGCAGCAATATTCCCTTTCTGTGTACTAAAAATTCCCTTTTATTTACTGCCGAAATTTTGTTGGGACTAAAAGTTTTCTTCAAAAAAAAAAAGGTTGTTAAGAGGCTACTTTACCATACAGTTCGGCAAATTACAAAAAACATATATTATTTATAAAAATAATTGGATGAAATTTTGTACATAGCTTCTTCCAACAATTATACATAACGCAAGGTGAAAATTTTTGAAATTTTCCAAAAAAAAGGGGCATATTCTTCAATATTAAAGAATTTGGTCATTGTTTTTTAGCTTGCATGATAGTATACATGAAAATAGTAATATTTTTCAAATGAAATTTTTCTGAATTTTTAGTAATAAAGGAATAGTTTGTAATTTGCTAAAATTGTAAAAAGGTAGCGTAAAAATGAATATTTTCCGTCATGATTCCCACGAAGTATTACTACCGCGTTAGACCCGCCTCCGGCCGACTGAGCGACGCTGCTAAGCGACGCCGTTCACCGATGCTCTTTATTTTATCTATTGCTTCTTTAATGTGGTAGAGAAAATAATCATTTGTAAAAGTGCGTTTTGAACTTTGTTTTTAGTTATTTGTTAGTTATTATTGTGTAATTTAACTACATTTTTGGGTTTATAGTTTACTGTTTATAGTTTATTGTTATTTTCTCGTTTACTTTAGTGTTAGTTAAGTTTATGTAAAGTTTTATAAACAATGGGTAAGTACATACACCCAGAAAGGAAAGATGGTTGTCGCAAAAACCTATCACTTAGTACTCGAAGACGTTCTCGAAAAAGGAGTAATAGACGATAATAATTTACGATATATATTTTTGTAAAAGCTAAATTCCCATTTTTATAGTACGAGCCGGACGACAGAAAATTCAATTGAAAAATGTGTTCCATCTGATAGGTAAGTTAATTTTTATTAATTTAATTTAAAAAGAATAAATCAACAGTAAAAATTGTTTTGAAAATGTTTATATTAGTTGTATCAACACAGACGAAAACAATACATTATTTGAAACGATACCATGCGGTGATGAGACAAATAATATAAATGATGCAAAATTATACGGTCGTCGAATATTTGACATAAAAAGTTTATTAGACCAAATACTGACAGTTGGGAATAATCATGAACCTTTTAACTGCAACATAACTAACATGAAATTTATAAAGGAGTCAAGGGAAGGGCTTAGGAGCTCATTTCTTTTACAATGTACTATGTGCGGGATACAAAAGGAGCTTTACACAGAAGAAAGCAAAGAGTCTATTGACATAAACTCTGCTGCTGTTTTTGGAAGTATATCTGTCGGTACCGGATATACACAGACAGAACAATTATTGTTATGTATGGATATACCATTTATGTCAATAAAAACATTCCAAAAATATCAAGAAACGGTAAGTGATAAAATCAGGGATGAAGCATGGCAGTCTATGAAGAACGCAGGTGAAGAAGAATGTAATTTAGCCAAAGCTTCAGGAGAAGTAAACAAAGACGGAATTCCAATGATAACCGTAATTGCGGATGGTGTCTGGTGTAAACGCTCATACAATGTCAATTACGACGCATCGTCCGGAGTTGTACTGCAAATAGTTGTGTGTACAGGGTGATTCAAGCCACCCGTATATTCAATTTTTTTTAAACGGATCTAACTAAATAGTTGAAACAAAAAATTATCGAGAAATAAAAATACGTTTATTATAATTTTTTAAGAACCATTTCATTATTAAACTGGTGACAGCTGTGTAGCCAAGTTTTCAAATAAACTAGTCTGTACAAGTGATCTAAATCACCCTATACATATTATATTCCACAAGAATACTATCATAATTATTATGTTTTCAGGGTTGTATCATAGGCCAAAAACAGGAAAAGTATTATATATAGGTGTTAAAAATAAATATTGCTGTATCTGTGCCCAAGCTAAAGAACAAAGTCAAGACGCTAAACCGCATAAGTGTTTTAAAAATTATTCTGGTACATCAACATCCATGGAAGCAGACATTATTACCGAAGGATTTAAAAGTAGTTTGACTGTGCATAATTTAATTTATAATAAATTAGTAGGTGATGGCGACAGTAGCGTATATAAAAAATTATTAATATCGAAACCATACGGTAACTTGTTAGTGCAAAAGGTTGAATGCCGAAATCATCTGCTACGAAACTTCTCAACAAAGCTGCGGGATATAGCATGTAAGCAACAGCCTTTTTGTAATAATGTTTGAAACTTAGTAGTATTAAAATTTTGATTGAAGATAGTGGAAACATCAATACAATTAATTCCATAATTATTATTGTGTAAATCTGTATAATATAACTTCTTCCCAATCATACAACGTGAAAATTGATAACTTTGTTGTATTGTTGGTAGTGAAAATGTGTCCCTTTCACCATAAATTTAATAATACTTATATTTATAATAATAATTTAATAATTTTTCAAATTTCTTCTGCACCGATTAATTTTGGTATGACATGATAATCTATGGTTAATAAATCGGGGAAAAAAATAGATTGAATTGACACAATGAGAACCTTTAACATATTGACAAAAATTAAGTGTGTCAATTCAATTGTTTATCAATTGAATTATATTATTGTTTTTCAATTGTTCATGTCTGTTAACTAACTGCCAATGTGCTACTTAAACAAATAATACATACCAACAGTTATGAATTTTTTCTTAACTTTGTATAAACACTAATATAAATGATTTTTTAGTACGGAAGCGAAGCAATTCAAAAAATATTCCAGTGTCACCTTTCCTGCGAAATCAACTTCGAGAGAAATCGCTTCGAATGCGAATTTGCATAACCAAAGTAGTACGCCATAGAATAAACGAAAACATAACATTTGAAGAAAAAATGAAACTTTTAAGTGAAGACATTTCAAATTGCCCTTCGCATGTATTTGGAGAACATTCAAAATGTAGGGAAATTGGGTATTTTGAATGTAAGAACACGGAGGAAGAAAGAAATTTAGTACCGGATACGAAGAATTGCGGTTTATACGACGATATGATTTGCTTAAACCGATTAATACAAAATGTTAGCAGTTTGTTATTGAATATGAACACTAATCGAGCAGAACATTATAATAGCATCGTATGCAAATTCATTGGAGGGAAACGAATAAATTTTTCTAGAAGAGGGTCTTATCAAACGAGATGTGAAGCTTCTGCACTATCGTTCAATTCGCAAGAATCGTATTACGATACAATGTACCGATCGCTATCACATAGAGAAGAAAGCTCGATTCTGATTCAAAAACATCGATCAAGAATTCTTCGACAACGACAGTTACAGCAAAATCGAAAACGTCGTCATTATGGTGCTGTAGATAATGATAGCAATTTGGTTACAAGTGACATTTCAAACGAAGACTACAAAAGAAAGAAAGCAGAATTTATTGCAAACTTACAGGATGGATGTGTCAATAGAAATAAAACCGAAATTCTTAGCAGAGGCCAAAGAACCAATCACAACTGGATCCAGGAAAGGTCTTTGAGCCTAACTGCATCGAGGTTTGGTGAAGTGTGTAAGATGAGGAATAGTACATCTTGCATAAATAAAGTAAAATCCATCTTGTATTCGAAATTTGCTGGAAACAATACCACTAAATATGGCCAAGACCATGAATGGCTTGCAGTAAAAGAATTCGAAAAGAAATATAACTTGTCAGTAAACTCTTGCGGGCTATTTCTCCACAAGGAGTATGGATTCTTAGCTGCAAGTCCAGATGGAGTAGTTGAAAACGAAGACGCCACTGTAGAGGTGAAGTGTCCAGCAAATTCAAAAAATTTACATCCATTCGAAGCAATAAACCAAAAAATAATTACATTTGCTTTCATAAATGATAGCGGAAATTTTCAGTTGCATCGAAAGCATAATTATTATTATCAAGTACAGAGTCAACTTGAAATAGCAGACCGCGAAAAATGTTATTTTGTATGTTGGACATCCAAAGGCTTCGAAGTAGAAGTAAAAATTTCGTAGAAAAGACAAGTTTGGGAACTCCTCGAATTTCGTTTTTTATTGATTAATAATAAATAAAATTGTTTATTATAATTTTTTTTACGTTTCAGATATACAGGGATCGTACTTTTTGGAAAACTATGTTTCAAATATTAAATTTTTTTTTTTCAATTGTTTATTACCTGGGTTAATTGATCCAAGGCTTCCAAGAGGTTTGCAAATACGGGACCCACAAAGAAAACTTTGTGAAAAATAAAACTCACAGGTTGTGAAAATGTTTTTTTTTGGTATTGTTTCCATTTAAAAAAACAAAATAGAACCATTTTCCGAAAAAACTAAAAT
The DNA here is from genome assembly GCF_036711975.1 of Onthophagus taurus. Lineage (NCBI taxonomy): Eukaryota > Metazoa > Arthropoda > Insecta > Coleoptera > Scarabaeidae > Onthophagus > Onthophagus taurus. The sequence continues at coordinate 33,113,783 of NC_091971.1, forward strand.
TGATAAATAATTTTTCATGCAAAAATATTTAGGCTAATAAAAAATAAAAATTGATATATATGGCTCATGTTTAGAAGCGGGGATGATTGGATGAAGGGTGAGCCTCAACTGAAAAGAAGAGCCTGGTACATGAGAGACCCCAAAGATAGCCTTATGCTGGAAAACACTTCCAGGACACAGACAAGCGAAAAGTATGATAACTCTGTCGCAAAAGAAAGTCAAAGAAGTTTCATGCCTTAGCAAAAAGAACCTAAGGTCGCTCTCTGGTTTCCTGATCGGCCATACACCCCTAAAATACCACAACCGAGAAACCAAGACACGTATATAAGATTGTTTATGTACAATTAAGTTATTAAATTTTGTATTTCAACTTTGTAGCTACCTCCGCTTTCAACTAAAATTACCTACACGGTTGTTCTGAATCACTTGCATATCAAACGAGCACATAATAATAAAAGAAAAGATGTAATTGATAAATTTTGTACCAAACTTTTCACATTCCATCTATTGCGACTATGTCCCCTTCAATATAAAATGTATTTATAAATGTTATTTTATAAACAAATAAATAATATAATATTATTTCACTCCCCAAAATTGTTTATTGTATTTGCGATTGATTTTTGCCTTACACTGAATTACAAATCCACAATCTTAGATGTCCTCGTCTTTCTCTAATTTCTCTGTTAAAAAAATTAATATTGTATTGGGTTGGGTTGGGTTGGGTTGGGTTGGGTTGGGTTGTGTTGGGTTGTGTTGTGTTGGGTTGGGTTGGGTTGGGTTGGGTTTGGTTGGGTTGGGTTGGGTTGGGTTGGGTTTTCCTCAGGGGCCCAGTGAGTTACTGGGTACGGGCTTAGCGAACCCGAGGCCGCCTGAGCTCGAGGAGCATACCTCGTTAAAAAACGGGTCCGGCTGGCCCGGCCGGTAGCACCCCACAAAGGGCTCCTTGCCTGGGACACAGGTGAAGTGGGGAGGACCAGCAAGAAGATGTTGCCTATTCCGGTACGGCTCCGGACTGTTGTGACGTGTTATGTAATGTTTTATGTTACGTGTTATGTGCATGTCCGATCGGCGTGCATGTAGGCGAACCTGGGAGTGCTTTGGAACTGGATGGCTTGCAACCGGACAGGAAAGAGGCTGATGTGAGTTTACTCTGCCGAAGGAACGTCTCGTGAGCGTCAGGGACCGGCCCCTTCGGGACCCCGATCGGGTAGTCCTATATGGATGGATGGATCGGAGCCACCATTGCACCAGGCGAGTATGTATCCGTCCGTGTATTCCGGGATACATTAAGCGGTGGTCAGGCCCCACGGAACTGGGGTAGAGGATTTCGGCCAGATGGTCGTATCCTTGAGGGTATACCCGTTCTTGACCTTTACCGGCCCGCCTCTTATAGGACGATGCGCCGGCTAAAACAAGACCATGGTGAATAAAGATGCAACAAAACCGGAAGGGTGTGGAAAGGAGAGAGAAGCAAGTGGAGCTAAAAGTATAGAAAATACCAGCAAGCTTAGGAAGATGTTTACGCATGCTAGGAGTAACTCTCTAGGGGGTGAATATAAGAAAAGAAAGATAACAGATAGTCTTGTGGAAGTTACCGATGTAGAAGATCCATACAATCAACAGTTAAGCTCAGAGGTGTTCGTTATAAAAGAAGCATTAGACGCAATTACAAAATTAACGAAGGATTTGAGTGGGTGGATGGAAAACAACACAAGAAGAGAAGTTAAGGATTTGACACAGAGACTCGAAAGACAGGTGGAAGTAATTAACAGACAGTCTATAAAGGATTGGTTAGATAGACACAAATATGAAAAAATACAGAAAATGACGTTTGATGTGGATGTACAGACACAATCTGATACCAGAGAGATTGCTACACAGACAAAGGACTGGACGAAGTTGCAAACGCTGAAGCAAATGGACAGCTATGAAGAATGGCTTGCAGTTAAAGATGAGGATTGGGAAGACGAATTGTACACAAACACGGAAATTAAGAGTGGAAATCCCATAAAAGCAGAGGACAATGTAATAAAGATAATCGTAGTGGAGCCCGAAGATGTTGAAATGGAAAAAGGGATACAGAGGGTATTCAGAGATAGATACCCGGAAATATCCATGATCAAGGATGATTTTGGATTTGTAGAACAAAACTACAAAATAGGAACAAAGAAGGGAATGGAGGAGGGAAGGAGAAAAGTTGTTAAATTTAAATATGATGGAACGGAGAAGGACATGTATGGAAAGGTGGTAGAGTTAAAAAGAGAAACACAAACAGAAAGGGAATTGGGAATACATATGATAAACAAATTGCCAATCGAAGTGTTTAGAAAAATGATTGAGGCTATCTTTCATGGGTTGGAGACTAGAGTTTATATTTACGGGACGCCCGCGTCTAATAAGGCTAATACAGATGGTAAAGGAAGAACTAGCTACGCCTTGGTTGTGGGGAAAGGAGATAAGACGTTTAAGGAGGCAGTCAAAGATATCAGAGGAGTGCTTGGTGCCCCAGAAATAAGGGACTCAATCAGAGGTATAAGCAGCACAAAGGATGGGAAAGTGCTAGTAACAACAGATAAGGACAATGAAGTTCTAAAGAAAGCGCAGGAGGCGATACAAAAAATGTCTGACGATCAAATAGAGGTAAGGAGATTAGGTGAGCAAAATGAAGTGCTGTTTATTAATGGGATGGATGCGTCGATAGAAAAGGAAGATGTTCGAGGTGTACTAAATGAGACACTGGGGCGAGACAACTCTGGCTTGCAGCTGAGCGATCTGAGACCCCGTAGAAATGGTACTCAAGCTATTACAGTCACAATGGGTAGCAAGGAGGCGCAAAAACTGATAAAGATGGGGGTCATAAAAATAGGCCTTACCAGATGTAGCATAGAGAAAAGAATCAAAATGAACAGATGCTTTCGATGCTGGGAGTATAATCATACAGCCAAGGAATGTAAGGCTACGGATAGATCGAAGCTGTGTAAAAAGGAAGAGGCGTGTCCGCTTTGTAACATGACAGGCCATAAATCAGGTACTGGGAAGTGTAAAATATTTAATGAGGCACTCACCGCTGCAAGAAGATCCATACGCAAACGCAATGGATAAGTACGATGGAGGGAGGAACGTTAGAATATTACAACTGAATTTTAACAGATCATATGTTGCGCAGGAGTTAATTATGCGAACAGTATCGAAGGAGAATATTTCGATAATTATTGGCTGTGAACCGAATGTACGGTATCCAAATGATTTCTGTGATATAAACTGTGATACTTTTATTAATGTGTATGGAGACTGTGTTGTGACTGACCGGGTCGTCGGAGTTGGGTATGTCTGTGTTGTGCTGGAGTCCTTTGCTGTCGTGTCTTGTTATTTCTCACCGAATGGAAACATTCTGGATTTCGAAACGCTGCTATATAATATGGAGCTTATAATAAAAAATATAGGAAAGCCGGTAATTGTTGGTGGTGACTTGAACGCCAAAACTACGGTGATTGGATCGAACACAATAAACCATAGGGGGAAATTGCTTGAAGACTGGCTCTCCTCTGTCAACCTGGTAGTATTAAATGAGGGAGGAACCCCGACCTTCGTGGGAGCGAGAGGTACGTCCGTAGTGGACTTTACCGCCGTGTCTGAGAGTTTACGGGATAAAGCCTCAGGATGGAGAGTGGAGGAGGAAGAAGAAAATCTGAGCGACCACCGGACGATAAGATTTGACATCAGAAACTCTCTCTATACCGCCGTGGTTGCGGTGGCGCGGGGTTGGTATACGAACGAAATGTCTTTAAAGAAATATGCCGAGTCGTGCGTTGAACTTTTCGCGAGAAACGAAGAAATTACCCCCGAAACAGTGCTGCAAAGGATTAGGGACAAATGTAACAGCTTGCTAGATAAGAAACCGTCAAGTATGCGAAATAGAGCGCCGGTATATTGGTGGAACACGGAAATTGCAGAAAAACGACGGCAATGTATAAAATTAAGAAGAACTATCACGAGGGCTAGGAAGAGAAGTGGCGATGAGCGAATGGAAGAATATACAACCAATTATAAGGCGGCTAAACATGCGATGAGGTTGGCGATAAAGAGGAGTAAAGAAGGGAAATGGAAAGAATTGTTGACGGAACTGAACGATGACGTATGGGGAAAGGCATATTGGATTGTGACTAGAAAATTCAAGATGCGGAGGAGAGGTCAGGTGGAGGAAAGAGAGGTGAAAAGACAGGTGGAGAAACTATTCCCTGGGCATGAGAAAATAGAGTGGAATATGGAAAACATAGTAAATAGTGCTATTCCTGAAATAAGTAAGAAGGAACTTATTGAGGCGGCGGGGAAACTAAACAAACGAAAGGCACCAGGCCCGGATGGCGTGACAGCTGAAATCCTGCTGGCCACAGTTGAAGGTAATCAAGAGGCGTTTGCAGAAATGTACAACGGGTGCTTAAAGGCTGGAGAGTTCCCTAAAGCGTGGAAAGTGGCGAAACTTGCGTTGATAGAGAAACCCAGAAAAGATGAATTACATGAAACCACGTATAGACCTATATGTATGTGTAACACCATGGGGAAACTGATGGAGATAATCATTAGGGAGAGACTGCACGTGGAGATAGAAGAAAAAGGCCTCCTCGAAGAAAAAGGTTGGGTTGGGTTGGGTTGGGTTGGGTTCCCCGCAGGGGCCTGGGATGATCCCAGGTACGGGTTTTGCGAACCCGCGGTGCCCGAGCTGGAGGAGCATACCTCCTTAAAAAACTGGGGTCCATCTGGCCCGGATGGTAGCACCCCATAAGGGTACCCGCCTGGGTTTACAGGCGGAGGAGCACACCTCCTTAAAAAAGCTGGGGTCGCGTGGTCCCGGGCGACAATACTCCATGTAATGCCCCTGCCCGGTTGCAGGGAGCACGGGATTAAGTGTTGATTCAGTGTTTATGTGTGTGAAGTTTCGTTGGTAAGTGTATACCTGCCAGTAGGTCTAAAATGGGGCGTAAAGAAGGCGCCTGACATCTCTAAAAATGGTTTATGGATGAAAAGCCAAAAGCCTCGGATGGGCCCGCCGGCCAAGTAGAGTCGCGGGCTACACGTGGGGAGGGGTCGACCACACGCGATTATGTAGACCACTTTATACAGGGCTCTGCCAGCCGGAGCGAAGAGGAGCACGTCTTTAGACGCAGCAGCCTCATTGGCCGCTCACCAACCAAGTCGGCCAAACATGAAGCGGAATCAACTGATGCCCGCAGAGACACTAAGGGAGAAGAGACGTCGTCTGAAGAATCGAGAGAGTCGGACGATGACTTAGACCAGACGTTTATATCGGCCGAAGGGTATGAGATGCCGACAGAAGAGAAAGGAGGGGTGATAGACTTAATAGGCCCGGAAAAGACGAAGCAATATAGTCAGTTGACTTTTTCGCCTTTGGCGGATTTGGAAGACGATACACCACCGAGAGTAAGAAGCTGGTCGTTCGGTAGCGGAGCGGCGAGGCAGGCAAGTATTGAGGAAATAATGACTAGAGAGAGCAAGAAAAGAAAAATAATACAGCGTGGAAGTGAGGAGGAGAAAGAAGGAATGAAGGGAGAAGTCAGAAGGGAGGAGGAGGAAGTGAAGATGCCTACGAAAAAGACAATGAGAGAGAGAAATAAAGAGAGCTTAGGGTACAAAGAACGAGGAGGAGAACAAACAACGGCAGATACTAGGAGAAAGCAAGCAAAAGAATTGCAGAAGACAGCGAGAGGAATAACGGAGCTGATAAAGGTATTGAGGAAAAATGTTGAGCAAAACACCAAGAGGGAAATAAAGGAAGCGGTTGTGGAACTGGAAAGGATGGGAGAGGTACTGGAAAGAGTAGAGATTAAGGAGCTAATAAAAGAAATAGGAAACAGCGGACAACCACACGAAGACGGGAAATCAAGTCAAACCAACCTGCCATCGCGCACTAAGGAAATAGCCACTCAAACGATAGACGAGAAAGTGCTGCAAATAATACGTACAGAGGACTATAATGTATGGAAAGAGATGAATGACAAAGAATGGGAGGAGGATTTGTACACAAACACCGAAATTAGAGTGGGGAATCCTATAAAGTCACCCGATAATATTGTCAAAGTGGTAGTGTTGGAACCGGAAGATGCCCAGATGGAAAGGGGTATGCAGAAGGCATATCGAGAGAGATATCCAGAACTCTTACAAATTTCAGACGATTTTGGCTTTGTGGAGCAAAACTATAAAGTGGGATCCAGGGGCCGTATGGAGGAGGGAAGAAGGAAAATAGTTAAGTTTGGGTATGATGGCACTGAAGAGGACATGTTTAGAAAATTGGTGATGTGTAAAACTGAAGTAGAGAACGATAAGGAGGTCGCAATACATCTTATCAATAAAGTCTCATTGGAGGTATATAGAAAGATGATTGAAAGTATATTTCATTCTTCAGAGACCAAGGTGTATATCTACACAACAGCCATAACCGGTAAAGCAGATACCGCGACAAGGATAAGGAAAAGCTATGCGTTGATAGTAGAGAAAGGAGACCGATCTTTTAAGGAATCGGTTAAACAGATAAGACAGGCACTGGGAGGAAAGGATATCAAAAATGCGATCAAAAGTGTACGAAGTACTAAAGATGGGAAAGTCCTTATCACAACAGACAGAAATGAGAGTATCATTAAGAAAGCTCAAGAAGCTATACGGACCATGCCTGGAGAAAAGGCCCAGGTAAGAATAGTAGGGGAAGAAAAGGAGACTCTGCATATTAGGGGCATGGATGCCAGTACGGATAACATGGAGATCGTGGAGGCTATAGAAACAACTCTGGGAGAACCTAATATAGACCTGTATACAAGTGAGCTTAGACCAATGAAAAGCAATACGCAAGCCGTTACCGTAACTTTGGATAAAAAAAAGGCAGATATACTTCTGAAGACAGGGCGTATAAAGATAGGGCTTACGAGGTGTAGAATTGAAAAAAGAATTAAATTAGAGAGGTGTTTTAGATGCTGGGATTACGGCCACACAGCAAGGGATTGTAAAGGAATTGATAGATCCAAGTTCTGCTTTAAGTGTGGAAATGATGATCATGAGCAACAAGCCTGCAAAAATAAGGAGGCATGTCCTCTCTGTGAATCGGAGGGACATAGGGCTGGGACGGGAAAGTGTAAAGTTTTTATAACGGCACTGTCCTCAGCTAGAAAAGAAGAACAGCGTAAATCCAATGGCGAATGAGGAAAGAATACTTAGGGTAGCCCAACTCAACTTTAACAGAGTGAGAATCGCGCATGACTTGATGACGAAAACTGTTAATGACGAAAAAATAGACGTGATTATTGGCTGTGAGCAGAATAAAAAACTGAAGGCTGTGCATTACTGTGATATAAATTGTGATAGTTTTATAAATATATATTGTGACGTGCAAGTTTTAGAATGTTTTAAAGGAGAAGGTTTTGTTGGGGTGGAATTGAATACGATGGTGATGGTTTCTTGTTATTTCTCCCCGAATGGGCAAATAGATGATTTTGAAGAACTGTTATATTCTATGGAGTCACTAATCAGAGGGAAAGGGAAGAAAGTGCTGATCGGTGGAGATTTGAACGCTAAAATGACTTTGCTGGGCTCTGGGTGTAGTAATGTGAGAGGAGAAAGGCTGGAAGAATGGCTAGCGAGGAACAATCTGGTGGTGGTTAACGAGTTTAATATACCTACTTTTGTAGGGACGACCGGACACTCGATTATAGACGTTACTATTGTCTCAGAGGGGCTGAGTAGTAGTGTCGTGGGATGGAAGGTTATGGATGAGGAGAACATGAGTGATCATAGAACCATTAAATTTGAAATAAAGCGGAAATGTGATAAGGAAGAGAAAGAACCGACAAATTATAGGTGGCATATTACTCACGCGCAGATGTTAAAATATGAGGTAGAAAGTCGAAATTTATTTTCGAAAGACGAAGAGGTAACACCCGAACTCATGTTAAGTAAGATTGCAAACAAATGTGACCAGGTCTTTGGAAATAGATCGGTTATACAGTATAAGAGGCAGCCAGCGTATTGGTGGAATGACATCATTGCAGAGGCTCGGCGATCATGCAACAAACTTAGAAGGGAAATCACAAGATCGAGAAAAAGATTTGGACAAAACACCTATATAGACGAGCTAATCAAAAGATACAAAGGAAGAAAGCAAGAACTTAAGAGGGAAATAAGAAAGAGTAAAACGGAGAAGTGGAACGCACTTAGGAAGCAATTGGATGAGGACGTCTGGGGAAAAGCATACAAGATAGTGACCAACAAGCTAAGACTTAAAAAAAGAACGCCGATTGAAGAATCAGAAGTCCTAAAGCAGATCGATAAGCTTTTTCCAAAACACGAAAAGGTGAGTTGGGAAAAGGGACTGAGACCGAGCGAAGAAGGCCAATTAATAGATGTGGAGGAATTGTGTGAGGCTGTTAACTGCGTTAGAAGGAAGAAAGCTCCCGGGCCCGACGGTATTACACCGGATATCCTGATTTCAACAGTAACCGGAAATAAGAAGGCATTTGTAGACCTGTATAATGGATGCTTAAAGAAGAGCATATTTCCAAGAATCTGGAAGGTTGCTAAGCTGGCACTAATTGAGAAGCCAAAAAAGAAAGTAACGGATCTAGCATCTTATAGACCAATTTGCATGTGCAATACACTGGGCAAACTGTTCGAACTTGAAATTAGAGGACGACTCCAGCAAGAGATTGAGCAGAAAACACTATTGCACGAAGAACAATACGGATTCCGGAAGGGGAGATCAACAATACAGGCTATGCAAAGGCTGCAGGGTACTGTGAGTGAAATTAAAATAAAGGCGTATCAACACCGGCAGAGCTGCGTCGTGGTGATGATAGATGTGGAAAATGCTTTTAATTCCGCTCCGTGGAAGGGAATAGTGAAGGCAATGAAAAGGGGAGGGGTAAGCGCATATCTAATTGAGATTGTGCAATCGTATCTGTCAGATCGATATATAATGGCCCCAAATGGAGACAGAATAGAGGTAACAAGTGGGGTACCACAGGGATCAATTCTGGGCCCCACTTTGTGGAATTTATTTTATGATGAGGTGTTGAGGACGAAGGTGGAGGACGGAGTTCAACTGATTGCATATGCCGATGACCTGGCTATAGTGGTAAGGGCTAAGGACAGGCAACAGCTGGAAGACAGGGCAACGTACGCTACTACTCGGATAATTGAAAAGTTATCAAATATGGGGTTGAGGGTAGCGACAGCAAAGACAGAAATGGTTCTTCTGCAGGGGAGGAGAAAGATTAGGCAATTGTCGATTAATATAGGGGACAACATAATACTAAGCGCACCATATGCTAAATACTTGGGCGTATATATTGCTAAAGACATGACAATGACCAAGCATGTCCGTGAGATCGCAATGAAAGCGTCATATATGTCTAATCTGTTAAGGAAACTTATGCCAAACGTAGGTGGACCCAGAGCTAGTAAAAGAAAGCTGATTGCCTCGGCGGCGGTATCGGTGATTTTGTATGCGACGCCCATATGGGCAGAGGCCCTGAAATACAGGAAGTACTTGGCAATGCTGGTAGGAGTTAATAGAAAGTTGGCTCTGGGAATTATATCGGCGTATCGTACCGTGTCGGCTGAGGCTGCGGAAGTCATTGCGGGTACTCCCCCAATTGATCTGCTAGTGAGGGAAAGAAACCTGCTGTACGAAAGAGGTAGAGAAGCGGCGGTTGAACTTAGAAAGGAGACAGTGAAGCTATGGCAAGAGAGATGGGAGAAGTATGGAGGTTGGGCCAAGGCGATGATACCGAATGTTGAGAGTTGGATAGATAGAAAGTGGGGAGAAACGGATTACTACCTCACACAGGCCTTGACGGGTCACGGAGTTTTCGGTAGCTATCTACTGGACATAGGGAAAGCGGAAACCCAGGAATGCTGGTTCTGTGGAGAAGTAGACTCACCAGACCACACGCTGTTTATATGTCGATATTTTGATGCAGAAAGAGTGAGGTGTGAATTAGAGTGTGGGGTGAGAGTCGATAAAGGCAACGCGGTGACACAGATGTTGGAAAGTGAGGCGAAATGGCAGGCAGTGGCGACGCTATTTAGAAATATATTGAAGTGTAAGGAAGAGACCGAGAGGGAGTTGGAACGCATTGCCGAGTTTCACTGAGAGAGCCCGGTTAAGGAAGACTACAAGGAGGGGGGTGAACTCCCCTCTCATCCAGGTATGTTTCTTATTACAACTATTTCAAGAAAGTAATTGGATTCCTTTTATTCTTTTTTTTTGTTTGAATGGGCCGGAGGCATGGAGAGATTCCTGTGCTGAATTTTACAGAGGGGAGAAGAGGAAGAGATGAGGGGGGCTCTCCCCCTCACCCAGGTAGGAAATATTTAAAAATTATTTCAAAAAATTTATTCTTTCTTTGTCACCCATAACGCCTGTCGGCTGCCTGGGGTGAGGTGAAAAAAGGAAGGAGGATGAGCAGGAGAGGAAGAAGGGAAGAGGGTGGTGAAGTAGATAGGAAGAGGAACTAAGGGGGAATATTTTCCCCCGCACCCAGGTACGAGTGAAATAAAAATCATTTCAAAAAATAAATTTTGCCTTTGTTATACACATGACCGCATTGGACGGGACGGGAGGAGGAGAAAGAGGAAAAAACGAAGGAAACTCCGAAGTAATGCCCTATGGGCGGTTCCGGAGAAGACGAGGAAAGGGGTTTTTTAGTGGGTCGGGGTAAATGACTCCAACCCCACACTATCTGGCCGCCCATCACCACAGGCCAGATGTCTGGTTAGCAGATTTTTCCCCAACCTCGTTAAAAAAAAAAAAAAAAGGGTTGGGTTGGGTTGGGTTGGGTTGGGTTGGGTTCCCCTCAGGGGCCTAGTGTGATCACGGGGTACGGGCTTAGCGAACCCGAGGTACCTGAGCTCGAGGAGCACACCTCGTTAAAAAACCGGGGTCCGCCTGGCCCGGACGGTAGTACCCTGTAGGGCACCTGCCTGGGTTACAGGTGAAGATTTTGGAAGGCCGGCAGAATTCCGGAGTTGTGTAGTCCTTGTAAGTGTGTAATAAATGTTCAGTGTAATGACCGACGCGTCTGGGGAGAATCGGGGAGTGCTTGCTGGCCAGTGGCTTGCTTCGGCTGTTGGTTTTTGCGGGCTGATGTGAGTTTACTCTGCCGAAGAGGATTCCACGTCGTGTTCAGGTGCCGGCCCCTTCGGGACCTGGGTCGGGTAGTGGGCATTGGGTGAGGAGGGTCGGGACTCCTCATCGATACGGGCGAGTGCCTACCGTCTGGTATCCGGGTAGGTTAAGCGGCGACTGGGCCTCAGGGAACTGGGGTAGGGGTCACGACCCCGAGGGTACACCCGTTCCTGGTCATGCCGGCCCGCCCCTCTGCCCACGATGCGCCGGTAAACTGGAAGGATGTCAACTTTAAGAAGCACAGACAAAGAGGATATGGGAAGGAAAAATGATGGAGGTAATGAAGAGAACAGAGAGAAGGTCTCACAATTGAGGAGAATGTATGGGCACAATAGGAGTAGCTCCCTAACTGGTGAAGTGAAGAAAAGGAAGGTACACGACACGTCCATAGAAAAAGTGGATCAAGAAGGACAGGTGTATAAAATGAGAGAAAGCCCGGAATGCCTCCTTTTGGAAGAAAGTCTGGACATGGTCAAAAAGCTAGTTAAAAACTTACAATCGTATATTGAACAAAATACGAAAAGGGAGATTAAGGAGACTACTACCAAATTGACTAGGCAAATGGACGCTCTTGATAGGGATTCAATAAAGCAATGGCTGAAGAAACTGAGATATGAACCAGCCGAGAAAATGGTATTTGACGCGGACACGCAAACGGACAGACGGTCTAATACATCTACCAGAGAGATGGGGACCCAAACAATTGGGGACGAAGTCGTCTATTTGGAAAGTGAGGTCGAAACCTACGAGGACTGGGAGATGATAGGGGATGCGACCTGGGAGGAAGAATCGTTTCGGAATACCGAAATTAAGAAGGGAAGTCCGTTAAATGCAAAGGTGGGAACAGTAATGGTAGTGATTGTGGACCCTTCGGATGAACCTATGGAGAAGGGTATTCAGGGGAAATTCAGAGAGAGATTCCCGGAATTAGGAGAGATAAATGATGAAATAGGTGTGGTCGAACAGGAATGTAAAATAAGGATAAAGGACCAGGTGGAAAAGAGGAACAGGAAAATTATTAAGTTATTTTACGATAACACGGATAGAGGTCTCTTCCAGAGAATTAAAGACCTAAGGCAAGAAACGGACGGAGTAGAATGGATTGCTATCCATAAGATGAGAAATATGGACACTACAAAATTCAGAAAGATGATAGAGAGCGTGTTCCACTCGTCAGGGACTAAGGTGATTATATACACTCCGGAATCGGAGATAGAAGCGACGAAAGGGCAACCGAAGCGGAAAACGTATGCGTTAATCGTCGAAAGTAAGGAGAAAACCTTTACGGAAACGCTAAAAGGAGTAAAGGAGACGTTAAAGAAGGAGAAGATTGGTGAGGGAATTAGAGGCATCAAGAGTACTAGAAACGGTAAGGTACTTATTACCATAGAAAAAGATGGTGATGCAATTAATAAGATAAGTGATGACGATACTGAGATCATTCACGTTAGAGGTATGGATGCATTGGTGAAAGAGGAAGAGATCCGCGAAGCTATTGCTGATGCCCTGGGAGGAGAGGAACATGGTTTAGAGATGGGTAAACTGAGACCGATGAAGGGAGAGATGAAGGCGATCACCATCAAGTTAGACAAAAAAGGAGCGGAAACCCTACTAAGGAAAAGACAATTGAAGATTGGCTTTATAAGTTGCGAATTGGACAAGCGAATAGAGGTACTAAAATGCTTTAAATGTTGGGGATATGGCCATACAAACAAGGATTGTAAGGGAGCAGATAGAACTAAACTGTGTTATAAATGTGGGGAAACAGACCATGGTGTGAAAGACTGCCCAAATGAAGAATCGTGCCCTATGTGCAAAGCTAAAGGACACAAGGCAGGATCGGGTAAGTGCAGAATATTCAAGGAAGCACTTACTGTAGCTAGAAGAGCCACCCGCAAGCGCAATGTATAGAAGCTTAGATAGGAAGATTAAGGTTGCCCAGTTAAATTTTAATAGGGTATATGCGGCGCATGAGATGATGGAGAGGAGGGTTAAGGAGGATGGGATCCAGGTGATAATCGGCTGTGAGCAGAATAAGCGGTGCAGGACAATACAATACTGTGATAAGAACTGTGATACTTTTATTAATTTATATGGTGAATGTCTTGTGATGGATTGGCGTGCCGGGAATGGTTTTGTTTGTGTGGTGTTGCCGGATTTTATGATTGTGTCATGTTATTTCTCGCCAAATGGTAGTCGCTCAGACTTTGAAAGGCTACTCTATGACATTGATTTGGTAACTAGGCGTATACAAAAGCCCAAAATCATTGGGGGTGATCTTAATGCCAAATCCGTTGTAATTGGCTCCTCGAACGTAAACGAAAGAGGTAGAATTCTCGAAGAGTGGCTGTCCTCTACTGGAGATATGGTTGTAATAAATGAGGGAAATATCCCGACGTTCATGGCTGCAAGAGGTGCCTCAGTAATTGATTTTACTGCAGTGTCCATCGTATTGCGGAACAAAGTGCAAGGCTGGAGGGTGGAGGAGGATGATGAAAATCTAAGTGATCATCGTACAATTAGGTTCGAAATTATAAGTGCTACCCATACAGAAGAGACTGCGGAGAAGCAGGGATGGCATGCGAACGAAATTTCGATGAAGAGATATGCCGAATTGTGTGTGGATCTATTCAAGGAAGAAGAAACAGTATCACCCGAGAGTATGCTACAAAAGATTATAGAAAAATGTAATGTCGCATTGGTTAAAAAGAAATTAAATAGGAACTGGAAGCCAATGTACTGGTGGAACGAGGAAATTGCAAGTAGACGGAGGGAGTGTGTAAGATCAAGGAGGATGTTTACAAGATCAAGAAGAAGATGCGATGAAACTGAGACAAGTACATGTTGGGATACGTATAGGGAGGCTAAGAAGAGATTGAAGTTGGAAATAGAGAAGAGTAAAGAAAAAAAATGGAAGGAATTGCTATTGGAACTGAATGACAATGTATGGGGCAAAGCCTATGGTATAATCACAAGGAAATTCAATCTGAGAAAGGAAAGACAGCTTGGCGAAAGAGAGGTCAAGGAACAAATTAGGAAATTATTCCCAAAACACGAGCTCGTGGAATGGGATGACAACGGTGGAGGGGAGATTGAGAATGCTCCGGAAGTTGAATTGGAAGAACTGATTGATGCGGTGGGCAAGATTAGGAAGCGGAAAGCTCCAGGGCCTGACGGGATTTCACCAGAGATACTTATAGCCACAGTAACGGGTAATCAACAGGCTTTCTTGAAAATGTATAGGAATTGCCTTCAGAGTGGGATCTTTCCTGATGCGTGGAAGGTAGCAAGGCTGGTTCTGATTGAGAAGCCGAAGAAAAAGCCCGACGACACCTCAACGTTTAGGCCGATCTGCCTGGGTAACACCATGGGAAAACTCTTCGAAATGATAATCAGAAACAGACTTCACGAAGAGATCGAAGAGAAGGGTCTTCTACATGACGATCAGTATGGTTTTCGGAAGGGCAGATCGACTATCCAAGCGATACAAAGGGTGCAAGGAATTGTAGAAGAATTAAAAAAGAAAAGCTACACGCATAGGGAATGCTGCGTATTGGTTTTGCTAGACATTGAAAACGCCTTTAACTCGGCTCCTTGGCGAGAAATGATAGATGCTTTGAAAAGAGGAGGGATTAGCGATTACCTTATAAGGATAATCCAGTCCTATTTTACCAACCGATATATTATAGCGCCAGGGGAGAAATATATCCAGATATCGAGCGGCGTTCCACAGGGTTCAATCCTGGGCCCTACGCTGTGGAATGTATACTACGACAGTGTTCTGCGAATTGAAGTAGAAGAGGGAGTAACCCTAGTGGCATATGCGGACGACCTCGCGGTGTTAGTGAAGGGGAAGGATAGAATACAGTTAGAAGACAAAACAGCATGGGCGGTAGGAAAGGTTATCAGGAAGCTACAAGAGATGAAACTCAAGGTAGCAACAGTAAAGACGGAGATGGTCCTCCTGCAGGGGAGAAGAAGGGTTAGAGATATAGAGGTGGAGATAGCGGGGACAGTGGTGAAGAGTGTGAGTAGGGTCAGGTATTTGGGAGTGTATCTGAATAAGGACCTATCTATGACCAGTCACGTGTTGGAGGTTTCAAGAAAGGCGACGATAATGACAAATGTGCTCCTGAGACTAATGCCAAACGTAGGGGGGCCCAGAGCCAGTAAGCGAAAGTTGATTGCTGGAGCGGCGATTTCAGTCATTTTGTACGCAGCACCGACGTGGAAGAAAGCTCTTAGATACAAACATTATAGAAATGTTTTGCAGTCGGTGAACAGAAAATTGTGTATCGGAATAACGTCGGCCTATAGAACAGTGTCAGCAGAGGGAGTGGGGGTCATAGCGGGGGTTCCACCGATAGACCTGCTGGTGGAAGAGAGAAGCTCCCTGTATGCACGGAACTGCGGAACTAAGACGGAGAGACGACATAAACTGATGGAGGATTGGAGCCTGAGGTGGGACAATAATCAGGGTTGGACCAAAGTAATGATCCCGGATTTGAGGGCGTGGATGGATAGGGCGTGGGGAGAAGTCGATCACTTCACTACCCAGGCGCTGACGGGCCACGGAGTGTTCGGTGTCTACCTCAAAACAATCGGGAAAACGAAGACTGACGGATGCTGGTTCTGTGAGGAAGTGGATACGGTGGAGCACACGCTGTTTGGTTGCGGGAGGTTTGAGGCCGAGAGGGAGGACTGTGGAAGAAAATGCGGCGAGCGGCCGAGCGTGGACAATGTGGGAAGGCTCATGCTTGCAACCGAGAGAAACTGGAACGCAATTATTGAAATGTTCGGCAAAATCATAAGATGCAAGATTGTGGTTGAGTATGAGAAGGAGTCGGAAGGATCAAAGGGCTAAACAGAAGAGATATAAATGGAGGAAGCGGACATAAGAGGGGGAATGGTTTTTCCCCCTCTTTCCAGGTATGAACGGTAAGTTGTATTGATGCAAAAAGATTAATAGATAACTTTTGTCCACATGAAATACTGCGAATGTGAGACGATTGGAGAAGAAGGCAGTTAACAGGCATGAAATGTTTGGCAAAATCATAAGATGCAAGATTGTGGTTGAGTATGAGAAGGAGTCGGAGGGATCAAAGGGCTAAACAGAAGAGATACAAGTGGAGGAAGCGGACATAAGAGGGGGAATGGCTTTTTCCCCCTCTTTCCAGGTATGAACGGTAAGTTGTATTGATGCAAAAAGATTAATAGATATGTTTGTCCACATGAAATACTGCGAATGCGAGACGATTGGAGAAGAAGGCAGTTAGCAAACATCTCCGAAGAAATACCTTCTGGGTGGTTCCAGAGAAGACGAGGACAGGGGTTAAAAAAAAAAAAAAAAAAAAAAGGGTTGGGTTGGGTTGGGTTGGGTTGGGTTACGATGAAGACAAGAAAGGGGAAAAGGAGGAAGATCTACAATTTAAGAAGGTTGTAGGGAAGAGGACAGGGAACAAAGAGAGCAGAAAGGACACTCAAGGTATCTCAAAGCTCTCCCCGACTAGACAGACAAAATGAAACCATTAAAGATCATGCAGCTCAACAATAGCAATAGGAGATGGGACACCCACGATCTCCTGGAAGCAGAAGCTCAGCATAGAGGGACCGATATATTGATTGGACAAGAGCCGAATGTAAGGAAAGCGCAGAAACTCAAAACGGACAAAAGAGGAGACGCATTTATTCAAATATGTACGACTTCAATAACACCAAAGAACTGGGAAGTTGGGGATGGCTTTCTTGGGGTATACCTGGAAAACCTCACTTTGTGGTCAGTCTATTTCTCTCCAAACAGATTGGATACAGATTTCGAAGAGCTGCTTGACGATTTGGAAACAAAAGTAAGGGCAAGTTATAAACCAGCTGTGATATGTGGAGATTTTAACGCGAGGACGAGAATGGCGGGAGACGTTAGACATAACCGAAGAGGTCAATTGTTGGAGGAATGGATGGCAAAAAATAGACTGATACTGGTAAATGCGTATGGAATAACAACGTATAGGGGACCCAGAGGATCCTCAGTAATAGACTTGACACTGATATCAGAATATATGGCGAATTCAGTCGTGAACTGGGAAGTGAGGGAAGACGCTGAAATGCTAAGTGACCATGTCCTTGTATCCTTGTCAATTGCAACAACCATTCAGGCTACTGAAAGGATAAAGAAAACTGTAGGTTGGAAGGTTACAGATGAGAAGTTAAGTCTACTACGAGAAAATTTCAAGAATAACCCCCGAAAAGATTTAACCCCGGAATCTCTCATAGAAAGAATCACCAACGCATGCAACAAAACGTTCAAAAGTAGATCAGCTGGCAATAAGGGTAGGCAACCGAAATATTGGTGGACACAGGAGATAGCGGAAGCAAGGAGAAAATGTATCAAAAAGCGAAGAGAGATGCAAAGAGGAAACAGAGGGGGAACAGACAGAAACAGCAATAGCGAGAAAAGGCAACAATATAGAAAAGCAAAGAAAGATCTCTCAATGATGATTAAAAAGTCGAAAGAGCAGAAGTGGAAGGACCTATGTAGTGAACTAGAACAAGATGTCTGGGGCACTGCATACCAGATTTTAACAAAGAGGCTGGGCACAAGGGGCATCGGACAACTAGGTGAGGACACAATCAACAACCAGTATAGCAAACTCTTCCCCATAGTAACAGAAGAAATAGATAGAGTAGAATTACCATTAACGATACAAAAAAAGGATGAACCATTCAGCAAAGAAGAGTTAAAGTTGACTCTTGGACAGTTAAAACCAAAGAAGGCTCCAGGAAATGATAAGATAACCAACGAAGTCCTTAAAGCGTGTGTCGAAGCGGACCCAGATGTCTTTCTACAGGTCTTCAACGGCTGTTTGGAGACTGGATGTTTCCCGGATGTTTGGAAGGAAGCTAAGCTACTGCTAATAGAAAAACCTTTAAAACCTGGTCAAACACAATCCTATCGACCCTTATGTCTTTTAAGCGTTGTGGGAAAGCTGCTCGAAAGACTGATCAATAAGAGATTGATGGATCAGTTGGAAACCACTGGAGCAGTAAGCGACTGTCAGTTCGCATACAGAAAAGGAAGGGGAACGGTAGACGCGATAATGTCAGTAATAGATAGAATATCACTTACCAATAGGGGTTTTAGCGTGATGATATTAATAGATGTCAAAAACGCATTCAATTCGGTCCCATGGAGAGAGGTGAGGAAAGCGTTGAGAGAAGCAAAAGTAACGACACCAATAAGAAGTTTGTTAAACACATACCTATCACAGAGGAAAATCCTGCTACAAAATGAAAAATGGCGACAAATGAGTTGCGGAGTACCACAAGGCTCAGTGATTGGAGGCACACTATGGAACCTATATTACAATAGAGTCCTTATCCTTGAACAGGAAGAGGGAGTTAGTGTGGTGGGATATGCCGATGACCTCGCTTTGGTGGTAGAAGGTAGAACACCTGAGATAGTAACCGAAAAGGCTGAGTACTCGATAAAAAGAGTTGCGGAATGCCTAGTAAGTATGGGTCTCCAAATGGAAGAATCGAAGACAGAGATCGTAATTCTGGAAGGTCGGAGGAAGTTTGATAAAATCACCATCAAGATAGGTGACACAACGGTATCGAGTGAAAGGTCTATAAAATACCTTGGTGTGATCTTAGACAAGGGTTTACGAATGACGACACATATAAGAACCATATGTGAAAAGGCAGCTCACATGCAAAATGTCTTGGCGAGACTAATGCCAAGGATAGGGGGCCCGTCGCAAAGGAAAAGAAGGTTGCTAGCATCGACGATATGCTCTGTAATACTTTATGCAGCCCCTGCGTGGGAGGGAGTAATAAAACATAAAAAGTACAAGAACATCATTCGAAGTATTGAACGTAAATGTACCATAGCGATTACGGCGGCGTACCGAACCGTAGCAACTGATGCGGCGGGAGCCCTGGCGGGATGCCCACCCCTGGACCTCCTCATATCAGAAAGAGCGAAGAACTGGAAGAACAAGGGCAGCACAAAGAAAGAAGTACACATTGAAATGTTGGAGAAGTGGCAGTCCAGGTGGAGGAATTACACAGGCTGGAGCAGCGTGTTCATCAGCGATGTTGTAGCGTGGCAAGAAAAGGGCCCGCCTACAGACTATTACGTAACGCAGGCAATTACCGGACACGGCAGTTTTGGAAGCTATCTGAGAAAAATAAAAAAACTAGAATCGGATATGTGTTGGTTTGGGTGCGCCGTACCTGACACCCCTGAACATACGATTTTTGGCTGCTCAAGGTTTGACAGAGAAAGAAAGATGGTGGAACTGCAGATAAACCGAAAAATAACGAAAAACACCGTAGCGGAAATCCTAGTAGAAGGGGAAAAAAGGGCTGAGTTGTTGGTAAGCTTTCTGAGGCAAACCATGAAAACGAAGGATGCAGAAGAACAAGAAATGAAGAGAAAGAAGAGAGAGGAAGAAGAAAATGGAAGCAACAGAGACTGCAGCGAGGAGGAACGAGAGGGGGCGACCCCTCTCATCAGCCGGGTACGTAATCCACAATATACATTTCAAAAAGTTAATGTTTTTCTTTTTCCTCAATAATGATAACGAGAGCGGATGCCTGGAAATGGAGAAGAAGCGGTGCAGCGAGAGGGGACCTGACTGAAGAAGAAGGAGAACGATGGATAAGAAGAGGAACGAGAGAGGGGGCCGACCCCTCTCATCAGCCGGGTACGTAATCCACAATATACATTTCAAAAAGTTAATGGTTTTTTTTTTTCCTCAATAACGATAACGAGAGCGGATGCCTGGAAATGGAGAAAAGCGGTGCAGCGAGAGGGGACCAGACTGAAGAAGAAGGAGAACGATGGATAAGAAGAGGAACGAGAGAGGGGCTTGCCCCTCTCAACCGGGAGGAGTGGAAATGGTATGGAAGAGAGAGGAGAGTGAGACGACCAAACGGAGTGTTTTCAACAAATGAGGTTCAAGTTTTTCACGAAGAAAGATGTATGAAGAGAAGTTGTGTTATTTTTTATTGTTTTGCTCTGATGTAATGCCAAGTGGCGGTTCCGGAGTAGGAAGAGGGGGGGGTTTTTAGTGGGTAGTCTTGGGGCTAGAGATAGTCCCACACTCCCGGCCGAAGTACTGAAGTTCCATCATTCTAAACATCTGAGGCGCCAACAGTAGGCCGGGGTGCGCAACGCATTTTCCCCTCCTCTGCGCCAAAAAAAAAAAAAAAAAAAAAAAAAAAAAAAAAAAAGGGTTGGGTTGGGTTAGTTCGGGATTGAGCGTGAACGCGTGAACACGTCGGTGCAACGAGCTCCGTTAAAACCGGACATAGATGGTTGAAAAGCAACGGTACAATCTGGGCAAAGGGTTCAGACGTTTTTGTGAGGGTTCAACCATCCGTGGCGAGTGGTTTTTTGTTTTGTTTAGTGAATTTTAGTGAACAAATAAGCGACAAAAACGTTTTCGCGGCGTGACAGTTCGTGCTTTCCGGAAGCGTCACAGGACCCAATACGGGCTGGTGAAAGGACACAACACCCTCGAGGTGCAAAGGTAGGACTCTTGAAAATATTAAGAGGATAACCTATTAGCAAAAACAACGAATACCATTTTATTCAGCCATCGTTTAAAATTTTTGTATGTTTGTTACATCAAAATTTCTATTTTTTTATATAGTTTTTAGTGATGCATTTAGTTTTTTCAAAAAATGTCGCGTAACGTTTCTAAAATCACGTTATAAAAAATTTTTAAAAACGGAATGCATCACGAGGTAGTGGAATGTAAAGTAAATCATATTTAAAGAGTTCAATTTTTTTATTAAATGCGGCAAATTTAAATAAAATGGGTTTAAAACGTGTAGTCCGTTTTGATTGCTTGTGGAGTATAAATACGGCAACATCGCAAATATTGCTCTGTCCGAAACATTGCCCGAGACATAGTGGAGCTCGGTATTCTCAGTAACCGAGACGTCGGCGTAGTGTCTCCCAAGAAAAACAAACCTGAAGCGATTAATATTTTCGGATAGATCAAAAAATTTGTATATCATTAATTTAAATTTAAACATTTAATTTACGTAGAATGCAAAACAATGTCTAAATGTGGCAATACATTTTTAATAATGAGAATATTTGCACAATTATCTGATCATCTACTATTAGATTAATTATTAAAATAAATACAAAATAAAAATATAAAGAAGCACCAAAGGTATATTTTAAAATAAATAATACAATATAAATAATAAAAAAATATATTAACTCATAAAAAACTAAAAATTTTCTTAATAACAATTTTTAAATTTTTTCAAATATTTTCTGATATAAGGGTACTAAAATTTTACATCATCGTAAAGAGAAAAACAATCTCTATCAAATGAGCCTAACGAAAGGGTACACTGCCATTTAAAAAAATTCAAGTGTTATTCATTGCTCATTTGTTTTCTGAAATATAAACAATTGAATGCTGTCTTATTATGGCAAATAAAATATTAAACAACTTTTGTATAAAATGTTTTTTTATAAAGTCAACATTTACCGAGATATACCGGGTGTCCCTCAAAAGTGGCTCCCCCCATATTTTTCTTTATTATTGGTGATATAAGAAAACCATTTGGAATGCATAGTTAGGGTGCTAAAACGGATTATTACGACATGAAATCATTCTTTTTGTACTTCCGGTTATACCGGATGTGAGTACTAATTTCGCTATTTTTTTAAATCTAATTTTTTTTTCTTCAGTTGGGTTGATAGTATAATTTCACATAACTTTTACTTGAAAAAATAGTAGCTAGGTTAATAGTATAAACTACGTTATGTCCCTCTTGACTTGCTATTTCTCGAGCAGTGATCACTGCTATGCTTTAGTCAGTGGTTCTTTTTTAATAATGGTGTAAATTAACAGTTGTATTAAATTAGTTTTAAAAGAAAAACGCGATCAAACAATTAAGTTTAATTCAATTATTTTTGATTTTTTATTTTTTCTTTATTTTTTGTTCTTTTACACTAAATGTTCTGTAGCTGATAGAAACTTACAATGTCCATTATACATTATAATTTGGATTGTTTACTTTATTTTGGTTAAAACCTCTCCAATCACCTGACCTCACTCACACCTTTAGATTCTTTTTATGGGGCAAAATCAAAAATGAGCTGTATAATACACCAGTAAGGTCTCGTGAGGTATTAGAAAATAAATCGAGGTAGAAATTGTATTACCTAAATATCTCCGCAGGAATAACGTCGAGTCGTTAGATCGACAATACGCAAGATACAATTATGTCAAAATCGAGGCGGGAGCATTTTGAAACTTTAGAAAATTAGTTTTTTTGAACTTACAATTGAATTAAATTTAATTGTTGGATAGCGTTTTTCTTTTAAAACTAATTTAATACAACTGTTAATTTACACCATTATTAAAAAAAAACCACTAACTAAAGCATAGCAGTGATCACTGCTCGAGGAATAGCAAATCAAGAGGGACATAACGTAGTTTGTACTATTAACCTAGCTACTATGCGTCAAAAGTTGCAATACATTTTCCGAAGGTACTAAAATGTTAAAAAATAACGAAAATAATTTTTTTTTTCAAAAATTATAAGCGATCGTGAAAATTTTTTCAAGTAAAAGTTATGTGAAATTATACTGTCTACCCACTTTTGAAGGACACCCGGTATACTATATTCCATAAATAATGGGCACCCTATATAAAAATATATGGTGTTTCTGTAAGTGGTGGCATAATTTCAACCACATATACTGCTAGGAGCAAAAATTATGACAGCTAGTCTAAACATTTTTAATCTTTAAATACAGGTTGATTTATTAGCTCACCATCAAACTTTGACATATGATAGCTAATCCAATTACCAAAAAAAAAATGTTAATGAACATATATCCTATTTCAATTATTTACGAAATTATAACACTTTAAAGTTTTCTGCAGCGAATTTATTAATAGTCAGTAAAATCAAACATTCAACAAAAACAAAGTTGTCATTGTAATATATCAGTTTGCTGTAAGGTTTAATTATTACATACAAGAAGAAACTCAAAATGTACGCTTATAGCACTGAAGAGTATGCTGATATAATTTTCGTGTATTTTTTTTGCAATTGAAACGGTCGACAATCAGTATCAGAATATCAAGAAAGATTTCCACAGCGTCATTTGCCATATTATTCAGTTTTTAGCGATTCTTTCAGAAGACTTTGAGAAACAGGTAATCCTATTCGACCGCATGTAGTTAATGTAGCGGACGAAGAAGCTGTAATTAATGCTGTCATTGATAATCCTTCCATCAATACTCGAAGAATAGCACACAACATACATGTAAGTCAACATTTTGCATGGCGCGTATTGAATCGACAAGTCCTTCATCCGTATCGTAAACAGAACGTTCAAGCTCTACAGCCAGGAGATAATCAGCAACGGTTAGCATTTTGTGAATGGTTATTGTAGTAACATGCCCAAAATAATGACTTCATTTCAAATGATCGCTGGACAGATGAATCATGTTTTACACGAGATGGTATAAATAATTACCATAATGAACATATCTGGGCATTACAAAATCTGCATGCGATTAGACCAAGGAAATTTCAACAACGTTTCAGCATCAACGTTTGGGGTGGATTATTTAACAACAATTTACTAGGTTTGCATGTACTTGATGGGCGTTTGAACGCTGTAAACTACAGATTTTTTTGAACAACACACTTTTCGATTTACTTGAAGATATACCTCTTAATGTATGTAATTCAAAATATGTGGTACCAGCACGATGATGCCCCCCTCAGTGGTTAAATCAATATTTTCCAAACAAGTGGATTGGTAATGGTCCATTTGCTTGGCTACCTAGATCCCCCGACCTTAATCCATTGGATTTCTACTTATTGGGTCATATGATACAAATTGTGTATCAAGTGGAAATTAACACACGAAAACAGTCATTAAACAGAATACAGATGGCTGCTACTGGAACAAGAAATCAACCAAACATTTTAATTCGGCTAACTCCTTCTTCAGAAGGAGTCTATTTTGAACAATATTTGTAATATTTATGTGTTTTAAAAATAATGTAGCAGTTAATTATGATATAAAAATGAAAACTTTAAAGTGTTATAATTTCGTAATTAATTAAAATAGGACATATGTTCATTAACATTTTTTTTTGTAATTGGATTAGCTATCATATGTCAAAGTTTGATGGTGAGCTGATAAATCACCCTGTATAAATCAATAAATGGCTAAGGTATAGATTATCTGTAATAATTTTAATGATTTGTCATATACAGATAAAATTTGGTATACTGTGTAATTTTATAATGAGGAATCTGATAAGATCGGCATCCACCAACATCCCTTTTCGTGAACATATATAATTTTAACTAACAATTGATAATAATGAAATACTAGCAATAACAGCTATGTTCCAAAAAGCGGCCCCGACTCGTATTGAAATGCATTCAACTAAGAATAAAATCAACGTCGCTGATTGTCGAGAAATTACCCGACAATCGGACAGTCACGCCAGCCCGATCGAGTACACATGGAGCGGTGTTGCCGCATTAAGCGTGTTCACGAGGGAATCTCGTTTCGAATTTTTCGCCAGCTAGGTAGGCCTCTTAATCTAGCGATTTATAGAGATAAATCCGAGTTTCGGGTATTTTTCGATCTTGCGAAAGTTTACGTAAAATATGACGCCGGGCGGGCTAGTGCGCGTGCGCGACCCTTGAGTGGACGTCGTGTGTCATCCGTCTCGCGAGCTCAAACTTTAGTTCGGCTTCGGCCACCGCACGAGCGGGAGGGCTGTTGCCGGGCGCTTCCAGGAGCGTGCGCAATAGATCACGTTTTAAGGTGGCCGTTCAATTTACTTGGGTTCTAAAAACTGATAAAAAAATTTGTATAGTTCCTTCTCTGATTTGTAGAGGTCGCAAAGTGTTTGGTTTAGCATCTTTAAAATACAGATGTTTCGCTTCTACTGAAAAGTGAGACAGAAACACATCGACTATTGTATAGACGTGTTTTTATACCGCTACGACCGGCCGATTATTTGTCATCGTATTATGAAAAGTGTTGGTATAGAAAAATATATTAAGGCTGTAGTCTCAGGGCTGAAAATTTAATTCCAACAGAACGCGTTTACCGTTTGATATAGCCAAAATACTTTCAAATAAAAAATGCATAGAAAGACGAACTCTACGGCCGCACGGTGAGATATTTAGATAATTGTTGATAATAACGTAGATAAAGAAGGGATTTAAGAGTTTCGAAACCGAGTTCTTGGTGCCGTGGTTTTTTTCCGGTTACTTTTTATGCATACATTTTTTTGATTTTTTTTAGTATAAATGAGTTGTATTGAAATTTCCCACGTTAAGAATATTCTAATTTCTTCCCTAATTTCGATTTAGCCCCGAACCCAAAGGGCGTATGGCGTGGCAAAACAGTTTGTGCGAGCGGTCTGTTTATTATATTGCATCTTTTACTATCTTATCATATTTTTCGACCATTTCGTATGAATAGCGTTTTTTGAACTGCTTTAAAATAAAATTATATAAGTAGCTGAAGCTTAATACTAAATAAATGTATAACTACTAAATTAGGCCCGCTATTGAACTACTAGTAGACAGTGATGGGCGTTGGGTAAATACCCGGCGGGTAGGTATGTATTTATAAAATGGGTATTTATCCGGGTATTTACCCCAGCCCAAGATAAATACCCAAACAGTACCTACGTATAAAAATGATACAAGTAAAAATATAACAGATACGGAAAAAAACGAGAGCAAGATGATGAAATAGACATTGAAGACGAGGAATTGTCAACGATCGAAGACGTATTATCATCAAACAAATCTGCCGTAATTTAGATTATCAAGTTATTATGATTAAAACTTAATATATTATTTAACGTTTATTGTTTCGTTCAGAATCAGTTTCATCTCTCTAAGGCTATCCGAAATAAGGACTATATCATCTGCGTAGCGCAAATTACTTAGGTATTTGCCATCAATGTTTATGCTTTTTGGGTCCAATTCAGTTGTTTAAATGCTCTCTCCAGGATTGTGATGAACAATTTGGGTTCAACATTGTATCACCTTATCTTACCCCACGACCTATGGTACTTTTATGCAATTCTACCGTCATTGTAGCATTCTTGTAAATGCTATAAATATGTTTGGTGTATCGATAATCGACTCTGCATTCTTGAAGTGGTTGCAAAACTGCCATCAACTCAATTTGAATAAAATTTTATAAATACCTCTAAATACCCATCTTGGGTAAATACCCCCGTATATATATTCAGGGAATCTTCCCTTGAAAATAAATACCCGGGTATTTAACAAAACTGACCTAGAACTAGAAACTTTCGAAATTGTTTCTGAAGAAGGTTGCAACATGGCATCCGAAACGTTAAAATTTTTTTCAAAAAACGCACAGCTTAACCCAAAAGTTTCTACTTTTAGGTCTAGTGCTAGATCTAGTTTTAGTTTAATTAACACCGTGAAAGCCTTCGTACTTATAATTAAAAGTATCCTAAAAAATAGGATACCGCACTAGGAGTTTAGCCATTAGATACAAAATACCCTTGATATAATAATAAAAGTAAAGATTCAGCCGTTTCTTGATCTTGCTCTATTAAAATTGTTGTTCGTATAACATCACATTGAAAGAATAGGGACCTTTTCGGTATTTCTGTTTTTGACCATCGCTACTCACAATTATCTATTAATAAATTAATTTTGTCTATTATTTTGTACAATTGTCTAAATCTTAACTATGTACAATTTATGGGTAAATTTGTTATCAATATTTGTTATAAATAACTATTTTTAATTGCAGTACAATACCGCGTTTTACATACAATTTTTGATTTGTGTTCATCTGCATAATCCACAAAATTACCAAAATCCTTGTTCTATTAGATAATTACTGATGAAGACCCCACTTACTGTTCACGTCTTTTTAAACGTTTTATAAAAAAAACGGGTAATATAAACATATTCAATTCAAACGGATTACTTGGGCAGAAGACAAATAAACAGATTAAGAACAGCAAAAAATCTATTGTTCGTTATCTGTAAAAAGCTCTCTGTCTCGGTATTCCCCACCGAGAAATAAGCTCCGTTTTCTTGCTTCCGAACGTCCGTCTCTTCGGCCCCTCAGAAACTGTGTGACCATGAGACTGAAGCACATTTATTTGCAAAGGGCATCTATATTTAATATTTTATTCGAAAGGATTAATTGCCCAAAATTGTTAACTGTTATATATTTGATGATTGATGATACACTGATAAAAACGGTATTAAAATTCCTTATAGGATGTTGTAAAAACCACAGTAAACGTATATTTGCAGTACTATGTAATAATTTTAATATGTTCCCTCTATGAGACGATTGACAAAGTTTTAAAATGTCTTAATTTACCGATTTTAGGTAGATTCCTTTACGCAATCTAGTGAAGTTTAAGTATATTGAGGAAATCGCACATTTTCACTTGGTGCAGCTTCCCGTGATAATGACAAATTTTCTGCACTTGTACTAGCGTGGAATCTATTCCTATGATACATGTGCAAAAAATGACACCTTTGTTCTCCCGTTTAAGTGTATAATTTTCACATAAATCGCATTTATACGAAGTCGTTTTTATGGCAAAGTTTAGCAATTTTTTGTGATTAACATCCTAATTATTTTACAACAAAAAATACGTCATTTTGTACAGAAATATGTTAACAACAATCATATGTATTTAACTTTGAATAAAGATATGAGAGAAAGCCGGGAAGCTGCACCGAGTGAATCAGTGTCGGTTCATATAAAAATCGCCATTGAACGGCGGCCTTAACAGCTAGAAACGTTGTCTTTTTTTATGCTATTTAAATAAACTATTAAAGAGAAATGGCAGATAGTCAGAGTAGGGAATTTGTCGTCTCCCCAAGAGAAGTAGACGAAAAAGAGATAAGAGAGGGAAGAAAAAAATATTTTAAATCACCCGAGAGGGCGTTTAAAAAGAACAAGGATGACAGGGAGACAACTGGGAAGGGAGCAATGCTGAAACAAAAAAAAGTTAAAAGCACCGCAGACGCAATGCGGGAATTAGTCATAAAAGCGGAAGATATACAAACTATGATCCAGCAAAATACAGCCGTACCGATGAAGGCAGCAATTAAGGAAATTAATGCAATGGTGAAAAGGTTACAAAAAATTCAAGGAGAGGAAATGAAGGAAACAGATAAAAAAATTTTGATGATGGAAGAAAAAATGATTACTATGGAGGAAAAAATAGAGGAACTTAGTAAGGGAGGAAGGAGTGACGCTAGAAATAGAATAGAGATGGCGACACAAACTACAGAAAGCTTCAGGGAAGAAAATCCGCTAGTAATGAAATACTTTAACGAAGAGAGAAACGCAGATAAATTCCTGAAAATTATGGGAGAAAAATGGAATGAGGATAGATATGTCAAAACAGAATGGTCCAATAAATATGATATTAGTACTGAAACTACACAAAACATAATTATCAGCATAAAAGCTGAAAATGAAAAGATCCGTGAAAACGAAAATGTTAAACGGCTACTAGATTATGAATTAGGGGAAAAGATAATAGGAGAGGAAAAACTAAATGACGGACAATGGATAAAAATCAAGCAAGGGACCACCATAACAAGATGTACTAGTGAAGAAAGCAAAGAAGATAATAAGAACATCTATGTAATTGGAGTAAGAGGTGAGCAATACGAGGAAGATGGAAAGACAATTATAACAAAAGAAAACTATGTAGGAACTGAGTACATAATAAGAGACATCTGTAAAAATGAAGCAAAAAAAATAGTCTTTATGCATGAAGGACCTAGGGACGAATACCTAAGAAAACTGATGGAATATATGTATAAATAAAGAAAATGCACTGCAAATTGTAATGATCGCAAAACATTCAGCAGACAACACCTATGCTAAAGTCTTGGGTAGAGGTCCGACCCAAAAGGGACCAAAACAAAATATGAAACGACATAATGAACAAAGGCATATCGAAATAAAACTACTCGGAACAGAAACATATGAAAATTCCCTTAAAGAACTTAAAAAAGGAATAAAAATAGATGACAAAGAAATTAAAATAGATGCGGTATATAAAACAAACTTAGGCAACATGAGAATAAATATAACAGAGAAAAAACCAGGAGCGGGAGAGAGTTTTAAACAACAAGCAGCAAGAATACTGCAAAATAAAGCTGAAACAAGAGAGGCAATGGGAAGAACAGCAACGTTGTTTGTACGTGACCTGGATATAACATCGAACACGGAAGAGGTAAAGGAGGCGATTGAAAGAGAAGTTGGTAAATCACTAGAGGAAAATACGTACAGAATAAACATTTTCAAGGACAAGAAAAGACAAGACAAAATGATAGCAGCCGTGACGTTAAACAGAAGGCATGCAGCGATGATACTGGATAAAGGAACCATAAAACTAGACTGGACCAGATGCCGAGTGCACGAAATGATTACACCTGACAGATGCTACAAATGCGGAGAACTAGGGCATTTAGCGAAAGCATGTGAAAATAATAAAACTGAAAAAATGCAAGTATGCAACAAATGCCAGAAACCGGGACACAAGATGGGTGACTGCAGGGAGAAAAGCTACTGCAGGGATTGTAAAGTTGAGGGACATATGTCAAACAGTATGATGTGTCCAATGTACAGAGAAGAGGTTCAAAGAATGATAGAGAGGAAGAAGAATGCAACGCTGAAATCGACAACTAATAAAGACAGCAAACAAAGAGACAAAACAGGAGACCCGGCTGAGCTGGCAGAAACCAACTAAAAAGAAATGGATATTACAGTAAAAATAATACAAGCCAACGTAAACAGAAGCTTAGAAGCCATTAACCTACTGGAAAGGCACGTGAGAGACAGAAAAATAGATATGTTAATAATCTTGGAACCAAATAAGAAAAAAATCGAGAGGGGGGGTTGGTATAAGAACAGCGACGGAGATGTAGCTATGAAAGTTTTTAACAACGACATTAAGATAAATGATTGGATGGAAGATAAGGGATATCTGGTACTGGTGACAAATGTAGGAGTCTGGGTGGGATGTTATTTGACCCCAAATGAAAGCATAGCGGACTTTGACGAGAAATTGTACAATTTGGGAAAAGATGTCGATAGTTTCAGGGGAAAAGAAATAATCATAGCAGGAGATTTCAACGCTAAACATAGCCACTGGGGATCGAAGAGGGAGAACGAGAGAGGCAGGATGCTTTGGGAATGGATGGCAGAGAGGGACATGATGGTTGTAAATAGAGGGGATAGACCTACCTGGAAGAGAGGAAGACAGGAATCCATAATCGATCTAACAATATGTAAAAGCACACAAATCGCAGCTTTCGAAGAATGGAGAGTGGAAGAAGAAGACGAAAACCTAAGCGACCACAACAACATCTATTTTAGAGTCAAATTGAACTACAAGAGAGAACCGTGTAGCACAACTAGCGAGGGCAGATGGACAAGAAAAGAGAAACTAATAGAAAAGTTTGGAAAAACACTACACGTAAATTGTAAGAAAATGTGTGAAATCACACCAGAAACTTTAACAGAAGCAACGACTAACACATGCAATTCTGTATATGGAAGAAGGAAAAAGATGAAAATGATTACAGGAAGATTGTATTGGTGGAATGAAGATGTGAAAAAGGCAAGAGAAATTGTAAACAGGTGCAGACGTGTGCTAACCAGGGGGCGCGGAAATGGCGGTTCACCAGAGGAGCTCACAAGATGGGAAAGAGAATATGAAGAGACTAGAAGGCAATACAGAAAGGAAATTAAAAATGCTAAAAAGAAGGCATGGAGAGATTTGTGCGACGAGTTAGAGAACGATGTCTGGGGGAATGCCTACAGAATTGCAGTGAAAAAAACAAAAAACATAAGCAAAACAATCCTGGAGGAGGAAAAGTTAGTTGAGGTGATCAGGGAATTATTTCCGGAAGGGAATGATAGCACGGGGAAAGTGGAAAGACCGGCGAAAATAGACGATAAGGTCACGGAAGATGAAGTGAGAAGGATTGCGAGCGAGATGAATAGCAAAAGAGCACCCGGCCCGGACGGCATAACGCCCGAAATAATGAAAGACGTGGTCAAAATTGTAGCTAAAGAAATGACCAAGATGTATGACAAACTGCTGAATAATAATAGATTTCCCAAAATATAGAAAGAGGGCACGCTTGTACTAATAGAAAAAGGCAATCCAAAAGAAAAGAAATATAGACCGCTATGCTTGCTAAACTGTTTCGGCAAGTTATACGAGGGCATTATTAAAGCAAGAGTGCTGAGAGAATTGGAGATGGGTGAAGGACTTGCTGCACACCAATATGGATTTACAAAAGGGAAATCCACTGTAAACGCTATAGAGGAGGTACTAAAGAGTGCGGAAGAAACAGAAAAATTCAATAGGGGGAAAAAGAAGATGTGTTTGCTGATTACCATTGACGTTAGAAACGCATTTGGAACGGCTACTTGGAGCGGAATAATAGAAGCAATGAAATCAAAGGGAATAAAAGAAGGACTGGTAAACGTAATCAAAGAATACCTGTCCGAAAGAGAGATAGTGTACGAGGGAAGAAGATATAAAATAACGAGGGGTATCCCTCAGGGATCAGTGCTCGGACCAACACTATGGAATATATACTTCGACCGAATCGTCAGGTCGCAAGAGGGAAATGATAATATAAGGATAATCGCATACGCGGACGACCTTGCGTTGATTATAACCGGATGGAGCGAAGATGAGATCAAGGACCTAGCACATCGGACGATGAAACATATATCGTATATGATGAATAATATTGGACTGGAAATGGCACCAAAAAAAACTGAAGCCGTACTGCTGAAGAGCAGAAAAACAAAATGCGAGATGGAGCTAAAGGTCGGAAACTGCAACGTAAAGACAGGTCAAGCCATTAAGTACCTGGGGGTGATGGTTGGAAAGGATGGAAGGTGGGGCGAACACATTAAATACGTTGTACAAAAGACCCAAAAAACAACTAGGTCGCTGTACAGGATCATGGGTGCAACGTATGGCCCCAGTCAAGAAAAACGTAAAATGATCGGAATGGTTATATGGTCACAAATTTTATACGCCTGTAGAGCCTGGAGAGACGCGATAAAAGTGAAGAAAAATGTCGAGCAACTCACGAAAGTTCAGAGAGGAGTCCTGATAAGAGTCACCAGCGCATACAGGACTACGTCAAATGCCGCACTACAACTATTGGGAGATATGCCCCCGCTAGACTTATATATAAAAAAAAGGCTGGGCCAAAGCAAGAATGAGACCGAGGACAGTACAGAAGCGGAGTGGCAAAAGAGATGGGAAAGTAACCCAGAAGTCGCAGCCTGGACCAAGAGACTGGTGCCAAATATAGCGGTGTGGCTGAACCGGAAATGGGGCGAATCCAACTACTACATTAGCCAATATATCGGTGGCCATGGGTGTTTTAAGAGCTACCTTCATAAATACAAACGAGCCGAGGACGATACGTGTAGCTATTGCGAAAGAACCGACGACGCTGAACACACGTTCTTCCGATGTGATAGATGGGAGGCTGCAAGAACGATAATGGAGAGGAAGGTGAACAGTCGAATTACCCCCGAAAACTGTATAAAGACAATGGTTGAAAGTGAGAAAAACTGGGTGGCGATGGAAGATTTCGTCAGAGAGGTCGTGACAACGAAGGAGAGGGAGGAGAGAGAAGAGAGGGGGGCTTAACACAGGCCCCCCCTCTGCCAGTGTTTTGATGTTGATTTTATGAGCGAGTTGGTTGACGGAGAGAATCAGGAGTATCAAAAGAAGGAAAAAGAAAAAGAAACGGAAGGGGAGAAGAAGAAGAGAGGGGCGCCTGTCCAGCCCCTCAGTCAGGTACGCTAAAGTAATGAATTTTTTTAAAAGTTAAGACGTATTTTTTGTTTTTCTCGGGTACCGAGAGACGATGAAGGAAGAGCATGCGATCGTCGCACGGATGGAAGATTGTAACTCCGAAGAAAACTCGCGAGAGTGTTCCGGAGAAGACGAGGAAAGGGGTTTTTAGTGGGTCGGGGTCTTTAACCCCAACCCCACACTATCTGGCCGTCCAACACCACAGGCCAGATGTCTGTTCGCAGATTTTCCCCAACCTCGTTAAAAAAAAAAAAAAAAAAAAAAAAAAGGGTTGGGTTGGGTTGGGTTGGGTTCCGCCCCCGGGCTTAGCCCGGGGGATGGGGGTGGCTCCCCCAATCGGACGCGTCCCCAGGTGGCGGATAGGGGAAAGCTCACTGCGCATGCATTGCACATAGCGTGCGCAGGGGGTACCGGGGAAATAAAATACCCGGCGCGGACCAAAAGCCAAGGAGGAGCATACCACCTTAAAAAAGCTGGGGGCCGTGTGATCCCGGACGGCAGTACCCCATGATTAGCCCCTGTCTGGAGTCACGGGGGACACGGGAATAAGTGTTTAGTGTTTCAATGTGAGTGTAGTCTAACAGTGCAGTGTTGTGAGTGTATACCTGCCGGTAGGTGAAAAACGGGGCGTAACCTAGGCGCCTGACATCTGGAAATATGGTTTATTGATGAATAAATATCAAGATGCCTCGGATGGGTCTGCCGGCCAAGCAGCGCCGCAGACTACGCAGGGAGAGCGGTCGACTCCTTGTGATTATTTAGACCAAACGACATCGGGCCCTGAAGAGAAGGGTTACGAAGCCCAGGAACAAATAGTGTTCAGAAGAAGTAATATGATTGCACGATCACCACCAGTGATAACAAGGCCTGAAGCAATAGCGTTGGAATCAGAAGAAGACCTTGATCAGACGTTTGTATCGGCAGAAGAGTTGGAAACACCTACGAGCAGTAGCACAAGCCTAAAGAGCTCTGAGTCTACAATTCATGCAAGAAGCGTAAATTTGCAATTATTGACAGATCTAGAAAGCTTGACACCAGCAAGAGTAAGGAGCTGGTCTCTCGATAGTGGCGTAACCAAACAACCGAATATAGATGCTGCGACGGGAAGAGACGTTAAGAAAAGAAAGAGGGTTCAAAGAGGAAGCGAAGACGAGACAGAAATAGTAGACAAAAGAACTGGAAATGAGGAAGCCAAAGTGTTCGAAAAAACAATAAACACTCTGCTTAAACTAGTGGAAGAATTAAAAAACAATGAAGATAGAAACACGAAGAGAGAAATCAAGAGTATTATTAAAAGAATGGAAAGGGAAGCAGATACATTGAGAAGACAAGATTTGAAAGAATGGATAGAGATACAGATCGATACAGGCAAAAGCACACGGGAAGTAAAAAAGAAAGAAACACGAGAAATTGAGACACAGACCGAGAGTGAATATGAGAGGGAATTGCAGAGAAGGCAAATAGAAAGAAATAGAATACAAAAAGCAAATTTGTATGAGGACTGGGAAGAAACAAAAAATTTAGACTGGCAAGAAAATGATTTTAAAAGCGCTGTGATAATGGAAGGAAACCCGATATGGCAGAACAAGGAAATGACTAAAATTGTTATGGTTGAACCTGATGACAAGCAGATGGAAAAAGGAATACAATTACAGTTTAAGAGAGCGTATCCAATGTTAGAAGAATTAAATGGGGAGTATGAAGAACTAGAAATGATAACAATGACCAAAGCAAAGGGGAAGGAGAACAAGAGAAGAGAAAGAATAATAAAGGTAAATGTAGGAAAAACAAAATACGAAACATGGATGAATTTAAAGAGCATAAAAGAAAATTTGAGAGATGAAAGAGAAATAGCTTTACATCACCTTAAGAATATGAGGTTAAAAGAACTTAGAACTATGGTAGAAATAATCTTTAGAAACGTGGAAGTACGAGTGAACATATACACAACCAGTGGTAAAAAGCAAGAGGAGAAGGAAACAATGAAGGATATACATAAAACAAACACCAGGAAGACCTATGCTCTAATAGTCGAAACAAATAATAAATCATTTGAAGAATCAGTGATGAATATTAAAAAAGCTATGGAGGGTAGAAAGGAAATAGAAGCAATAGAGAGTATAAGAAAGACAAGAGATGGGAAGGTATTAATAACAACAAAAAAAGATAAGAATTCCACTAAAACAATAGAAAAGATACTTAGTAATGATAGAGAACAGAGAGTTACCACTAGAGGGCTGATAGAGGGTAACAGGCGGATTTACCTTAACATAAAGGGTATGGAGGTGACAACAACCAGAGAAGAGGTTATAGAGGCTTTGAAGGCGAAAATTGGCAAAACAACAGATGAAACTCCTAGAATAGGAGATTTGAGACCATATGCCCAGAGCAGACAGGCGGTAACAGCTGAGGTCGATCAAAAGACAGCCGAGAAACTGATGGAAGACAGTAGCATCAGAATAGGACTCGCCCTATGTAATATAGAGCAAAGAGCTAAAATAACAAAATGCTTGAGATGCTGGTCACCATCGCACCTGGTAAGGGACTGCAACGGCGAGGACAGAAGAAATTGGTGTTACAATTGTGGAGGACAAGACCATTTAGCCAAGGAATGTAAAAGTGATCCCAAATGCCCAGACTGTAAAACAGAGGGACATAGTGCGGGCACGGGAAGATGTCCAATATATAGCAAATATCTTCAAAAACTTAGAAGTGAAGGCAAAGACAATAAACAGCAAATTAAGAAGACCAATGAATCACATGACAAAGAAACAAATAAGTTAGAACCGAAAAGAACTGATGCGAAAGAAGTAGTTACCGAAAAACCTCTAGAAACAGAACAAATGGACACAGACACAAATAAACAGCAGGAACAAAAAGACGACTTCAAGATGGTAGCGAAAGGCAAAAAAGGGAAGAGAAAAGGAAGGACCGCGGAGAACATCCAGGAAACCTCCCCCGAAGTCCCAAGAAAATAGAAATGAGAATAATGCAACTCAACTGCAATAGGAGATGGAACGCCATGGATCTCCTAGAAGCTATAACAAGAGAGCGAAAAGTAGACCTAATTGTAGGACAAGAGCCGAATAAGAGGAGAGCGCAGCGTCTACAGACAGACCTCGACGACGACTGCTTCATCCAGATAGGGCAAAAGCTTGGAAGACCTGTAGCCTGGAAAAGAGGAAAGGGGTATGTAACGGTGGAGTTGCAGAAGTGGACGGTCACCTCCGTATACTTCTCGCCTAACGATTCAGATGAAAATTTCGAACAACTCTTAGATGTCCTTGAAGCAGACATCAGAAGAACGAGTAAACCGGTAATAGTAGCGGGAGACTTTAATGCCAGAATGCACATAGCGGGCGATACGATAAACAATAAGAGAGGACGCCTCCTAGAAGAGTGGATTGCTAAAACCCGGTTGGTACTACTAAACACGGGGTCAACACCTACGTTCAACGGCCATAGGGGATCCTCGGTAATCGACCTGACTCTCGTAAGTGAGACACTAACAGCAAAAGTAACAGAGTGGAAAGTTGAAGAACAAATAGAAACGTTAAGTGACCATAGTCCAATCGTCTTTAACATTACGAACGCGTTAGACACGAAACGTGTTGAAAACGAATCGAGGAGGTGGCGAATTACAGAAGGAGGACTAAGAACACTGGGAAAGATCTTTTACGAAAAGACAAAAGACATATCGAGCGGAGACCCAATACAACTATCCAGAGAGATCACCGAAGCATGTGATAGAGTATTTAAAAAGAAGTACTGTGGCACGGGGTGGAGAGAACCAGTCTACTGGTGGGATGACCATGTAGCCCAGGCTAGATCTGAATGCATAACGAAAAGAAGAAAGATGCAAAGAACGAGACGAAGGCATCATTGTAGTACCGAAGAACAAGAGACCGCGAAGGAAGAGTACAGATTGGCACGAAAAGAGCTAACCAAGATAATAAAGCGCAACAAGGAGAAGAAGTGGAAAAGCCTCTGCGAAGAACTAGAGGAGAATATATGGGGAACGGCCTACCAGATCGCGACGAAAAGAATGAAATTAGGAGCAAGAGAGAAGCTAGATCTCAAAACGGTCGAAGAGCAATTCGAAAAGTTATTCCCAAGAGCACGAGAGGATGAAGGATACGTAATAAATTACGAGGATAGTAACCAACGACTGGAGATGTTCACCGAAGAAGAACTGAAGAATAGCGTAAGCCAACTTAAGAAAAGAAAAGCACCGGGAGAAGACGGTATAACCAACGAGATCATAAAGATATGCACAACTGCGAACCCTAAGGTCTTTTTGAACACGTACAATGAATGCTGGGCAAAAGGCATATTCCCACGGATATGGAAAAGAGCAACTCTGGTGTTGATCGAGAAACCGAAGAAACCGGAAACAGGACAGTCTTACAGACCTCTCTGCCTTCTGAGTGTAGTGGGGAAGATTCTCGAGAAGTTGATCAACGAAAGGATGATGGCCGAGATAAAGGAGAGAAATTTGTTAAACGAAAAACAATATGGATACAGGAAGGGGAGAAGTACAGTGGACGCAGTAATGTCGATTGTTGAAAATGTGAAAGAAGGAAGGAAAGTGTCCCTGAAAAACAGAGGATACTGCGTCATGATCCTGCTAGATATTAGGAACGCGTTCAATTCCGCACCATGGACAGAAATAAATAGAGCACTGGAGAGGAAAGGCTTCTCGACAGGAATTAAAAGGATAATAAAATCCTATTTGTCGGATAGACGAATAATACTACCGGGAGGAAGAGAAGAAAAAATGTCATGCGGAGTCCCACAAGGTTCGGTGATTGGAGGAACGCTCTGGAATGTCTTTTACGACCAGGTGCTGGAGATTAGGGTAGAAAAGGGCGTCTCGCTCGTGGCCTATGCTGACGATCTAGCGGTCATTGTCAAGGCAAAATCCAAAGAGGAAGTTAAAGATAACGCCGAATACTGCGTCCAGGTAATAAAAGAAAAGCTGAGTGAAATAGGCCTGCAGTTGGCGGAAGAAAAAACAGAAATGGTCATCCTCGAGGGAAGGAGAAAGTTGAAAACGATGGAGATCACAGTAGGCCGGCAAACTATTAAGAACTCGCGGTCGGTAAAGTACCTCGGAGTCTACGTGGATCAGAATATGCGCATGACCGAACACGTCAGGAAAGTTGCCGAGAAAGCCAGCAAAGTCTGCAACGTTTTATCGCGTCTGATGCCTAGAAAAGGAGGCCCAAGCCACGCGCGTAGAAACCTATTGGCCACTGTAATCAGATCGGTAACGTTATATGGAGCCCCTGTATGGGAAAGCGCGCTCAGATTCAAGAAATACGCCAAGATACTAAGACTTATCGAAAGAAGAACGGCGATAAGCGCGACATCTGCATACCGTACGGTAGCGACAGAAGCTGCGAGCGCACTGGCCGGACATCCGCCAATGGACTTACTGGTATGGGAGCGAAGCAGGAACTGGGAGACGAGAGGAGAAAACGCAGAAATAAACAAAGAGAGCATGTTTGAAAAGTGGCAACAGAGGTGGAACGAGTACGGAGGCTGGGCGAAGACGTTCATAAAGAGTGTGAGAGACTGGAAGGAGAAGGGACCCCGAGTGGATTATTACACCACTCAAGCTATAACGGGGCACGGTGTGTACGCCGAATATCTCAAGAAAATCAAGAAGATTGAATCCGATATCTGTTGGTTCGGGTGTCGGGAGTCAGACACTCCCAGACACACAATATTTAAATGTGCACGTTTTGAGAGGGAAAGGGCAACAATGAACGTAGAACTGGAACATTCAGTCACAGAAGAAAATGTTGCAGACCTGATCATGAAGGATGAAAAACACCAGAACATCATAATGAGATACCTCAGAGAAGTCATGCAAGCGAAAGATGCAGAAGAGAGGAGAAGGGAGGACGAAGAGGAGAGTTCATGATAAAGGATAGCATACCCCGATGAAATGCCCCGATGGGCGGATTCCGGGAAGAGAGGGGGAAGGGTTTTAGTCGGTCGGCAACCCAAGAGGGAAGCCAACCCGACACTATCCGGCCGCATGACAACTTAGGCCGGGTGTCTGTTAACAGATTTCCTAATCCCCTCTATAATAAAAAAAAAAAAAAAAAAAAAAAAAAAGGGTTGGGTTGGGTTGGGTTGGGTTCCCCGCAGGGGCCCAGTTGATACTGGGTACGGGTGTAGCGAACCCGCGGCACCCTAGCCAGAGGAGCCAACCTCTTTAAAAAACTGGGGTCCATCTGGCCCGGATGGTAGCACCCCATAAGGGCTCCCACCTGGGAAACAGGTGAAGAATTTTGGGAACACCGGTACAGCTCCGGGAAAAATTGTGTCGTCCGATTTTATGTGCCTGCCGGATAGGATTAAAACGGAGCGCAAGGTAGACGCTTGACATCTCCACAAATGGTTAATGGACAGAAAACCAAAAGCCTCGGATGGGTCTGCCGGCCAAACAGCGCCGCAGACCACGCGTGAAGGAGAGTCGACTTCGCGTGATTATGAAGACTCGAAGATACTAGGCCCTGCTAGCCGGGGTAAAGAGGGTTTACAAGCGTTCAGACGTAGCACCCTCCTGGGCAGATCACCACCGCAGACGCCCACACCAACAACCGACGAGTTCCAGACTCCAGATGAAGAAGAGAGTATAGTTAAAACCGTCAAGAAAGTACCAACGATTACTAAGACAAAAACGACTGAAACAAGATGGGAACCCACCCTGGAGGAAAACACACCGACCAGAATTAGAAGTTGGTCTATGGGGAGCGACCCAATAGAACTGACAGAAATGCCGAATTTAGAAGTAAAGAAAAGAAAAAGAGGACCCATAGAAGGAAAAGAAGCGAGGTGTGATCAGGCAAAAATCCTAGAAGAAGCAATTGGAAAGATGATAGAACAAATAGGAATATTAAGGAAAAATGTGGAACAAAACACAAAGAGAGAAATCAAGGAAGCTGCAGGAAAGATGAAAAAAATTGCGGAAATCATGGACCGACAGGAGATGAGAGAATGGATAGGTAGCCACAAAACCGGACAGGTTAACACCCGGGCGACGCAAACGGAACTAGAGGAGATGAAGGAAGAAGAGGAGGAAAGAACAAAAAGAGAAAAGATAAGAAAAGCAGACACTTTCGAAGAATGGATGGAGGTTGCGAAATGGAAATGGGAAGAGCAATACTTCAAAAATACTAGCATCGTAGAGGGAAACCCAATATGGCAGGGAAAGAACAAAGCAAGAGTGGTGCTAGTCGAGCCAGATGACGCAAGCATGGAGAAGAGCATCCAATCACAATACAAGAGAGTTTATCCCATACTGGAGGAAATAGAAGGCAACTGCGAGGAGGTGGAGATGACAAAAATTATAAAGACGGGGGGTGCAAAGAGAGAAGAAAGAGAGGTGATAGTGAAGGCCACAGCTGGTGAAACAGAGAGAGAATTGTGGGAAAACCTTAACAAGATACGAGAGAAGTTAAGAAAAGAAGTAACTATAGCAATCCATCACATAAGAAGTATGTCACTACACAGACTCAGAACAATGATAGAAGTTATATTTAGAAAAGAAACAAGTAAGGTAGAGATCTATACAACGGCAAAGAAACAAGAGGAAGAGGAAATGCTAAACAAGAATGGCGGTGCGGAAAAGAAAAGTAAAAGAGCAACTTACGCTCTTGTGATGGAAAGCAAAGGGAAGACGTATGACCAAAAGATAATGGATATAAAGAGCCAGATGAAGGGTAAAAAGGTAGTAGAAATTATTGAGGAAATAAGAGAGACTAGAGACGGACGGGTTCTGATTATAACAAAAAACGATGAGACGGGCGTAAAAGAGCTGCAGAAGATCCTAACAGAAAAAGAGGGACAGAGAGTAACAAAGGGTGAGAAAAGGGGTGAGAGAGGAAAGATAATAAACATAAAGGGCATGACTCCGGCAACGGAAATATATGAGGTTGAAGAGGCGATAAGATTAGTAATTGGAGCGAAAGCAGAATGTAAACTGAGCACGCTAAGGCCATACGCTGGATGCATGAGAGCTATTACAGTAGTGACAAGCAAAGAGGGAGCGGAATTACTCATAAGAAATAGAAGATTAAGGGTGGGCTTGACAATGTGCCAAGTAGAAGTGAGAGAGGAAATAAAGAAGTGCAACAGATGCTGGTCTCCAACACACCTGGCTAAAGAGTGCACCAAAGAGGACAGAAGAACCTGGTGCTACAAATGCGGAGAACGTGGGCACCAAACAGGTGAATGCAAGAATGAACCAAAATGTCCAGACTGCCAAATTACCGGACACAGAGCAAGTACGGGGGCGTGCCCAATTTATAGGGAAACGGTCAAGAAAATGAAGAGAACGGGAGCAATAGAGGATAAACCAGAAGCCGTGGAACACAAACTGATTAAAGCCGCGAGACAGGAAACGACACGGAGACAGGATAAAACGATGGAGGAGGAAGGCAAGGCGAAGGAAAAAGAGGGACCTCCGGAGGAAGCTCGGGAGAGGGACCAAAGGGAAATAGAAGTAGAAAGAAAGGAGAGTATCGGCAATGAACATCAAAAACAAGATAAACAGATGGTGGAAAGGCAACAAGAAATGAAGAATTTCGAGAAGGTTACTAGACGGAAGAAAAGAAAAAAGAAGGAAGGAAGTTCTGAAGGCCAAAGCTCTACAGAATCAGGTTCTCCGAACGAGCCGATCAGAAACCGATACCTGAGAGCAATAAATCGTGATGCCCAAGAAAATCAAAGTACTACAACTCAACGTAAATAGATCAACGGAGGCTATGAACCTCATGGAGAGACAGGCAGTTACGACGCGGACTGACCTAGCAATAATTTCGGAACCGAATAAGAGAAAGATTGAGATGGGTGGATGGTTTAAAAATAGTGATGGGGATGTTGCAATAAAAATTTGGAACCAGGATATCAAGGTTAACAAATGGATGGAGGGAAATGGATATTTGGCGCTGGCGACTAACGTGGGACTTCTGGTGGGATGCTATCTGACTCCAAACGAAACAATCATGGAATTCGACAGAAAGCTGAGTGACTTGGGAAGAAGTGTGGATGGGTTCAGAGAAAGAGAAATTGTAATGGCTGGAGACTTTAATGCTAAACACAACCACTGGGGATCAAAGAGAGAGGACGAGAGAGGCAGGATGGTTTGGGAATGGATGGCGGAGAGGGACATGGTTGCGGTAAATAGAGGGGACAGACCGACTTGGAAAAGGGGAAGTCAGGAGTCCATAATAGACCTGACAATTTGCAGGAGCACACAAATTAATAATTTTGAGAAATGGCGAGTGGAGGAGGAGGAGGAAAACCTCAGCGACCACCAAAGCATATACTTCAGCGTCAGAATGCATCACAAAAGAGAACCCTGTAGAACAAATAGCGAGGGCAGATGGAAAAGAAAGCAGGAATTCGTCAAAAAATTTGAAGAAATTCTGCATAAAGAGTGTCTGAAAAGGCGCAAAATGACCCCAGAAACACTAACAGAGGCAACTACAAAAGCATGCAACGTGGCCTATGGAAAAAGAAGAAAGACCAGGATTGAAACAGGAAGGTTATACTGGTGGAACGAGGAGGTAAAGAAGGCAAGGCAGAGGGTAAATAAGTGCAGACGAGTTGCAACAAGAGGAAGCAGAAGCGGCGGTGCGCCGAGAGAGCTGGAGGGACTGGAGACTGAATACAGGGAAGCAAAGAGACAATATAGAAGGGAAATTAAAAGGGCAAAGAAAAGAGCATGGAGAAATCTGTGTAACGAGTTGGAGACTGATGTTTGGGGGGATGCCTACAGGATAGCGCTGAAAAGGACGAAAAACATATGTAAAGTTGTCCTCGACGAAGTTGAAGTAGTGAACGTAATCAAAGAACTCTTTCCTGATGGGGAGGACAGCACGTGGAAGATAAAAAGGCTGGCAAAAATAGAGAGAGAGGTGACGGAAGAGGAAGTGAGAGAGACCGCTGAAGGCATAAAAAGTAAAAGAGCACCGGGTCCTGATGGCTTAACACCGGAGGTGATGAAAGATGTCGTGAAGCTGGAAGCAAAAAAACTGGCAAAAATGTATGATCAACTGCTGAGAG
The DNA here is from genome assembly GCF_036711975.1 of Onthophagus taurus. Classification (NCBI taxonomy): domain Eukaryota; kingdom Metazoa; phylum Arthropoda; class Insecta; order Coleoptera; family Scarabaeidae; genus Onthophagus; species Onthophagus taurus. Next base: position 33,156,971 of record NC_091971.1, read on the forward strand.
AAAATAGATTTCCCAAGATATGGAAGGAGGGAAAACTTGTGCTGATAGAAAAGGGCGATCCAAAGAATAAAAAGTTCAGACCGCTGTGCTTACTGAACTGTTTCGGAAAGCTGTATGAGGGATTGATTAGAACGAGACTGCTGGAAGAACTGGAAGCAGGGGGAGGACTCGCAGAGCACCAATATGGTTTCACCCAGGGAAAATCCACCGAAATAGCTGTAGGAGAAGTGCTAAAGAGAGCAGACGCCACGGAGAAGTTTAACAGAGGAAAAAAAAGGAAGTGCTTGCTGATCACTATCGACGTTAAGAACGCGTTTGGTACGGCGACCTGGGGTAAAATCATAGAGGAAATGGAAGAGAAGGGAATTACGGAAGGATTGATTAACGTTATAAAGGAATATCTATCCGAAAGACAAGTGATATACGAGGGAGGAAGATATGGAATAAAAAGAGGAATTCCGCAAGGGTCAGTACTCGGTCCTACTTTATGGAACATCTATTTCGACAAGATTGTGAGATCGCAGGAAGGGAAGGACAATGTAGACATAATAGCGTATGCGGATGACCTAGCATTGGTCATTACAGGATGGAAAGATGAAGAACTTACGGAAGTCGCACACCGAACGCTAGAGCACATAGCACACATGATGAAGGGATTGGGTTTGGAAATGGCGCCGGAAAAGACAGAGGCGGTGCTACTAAAGAGCAGGAAGACAAAGACCGAATTAGAATTGAAAGTGGGAAACTGTAGTATAAGAACAGGACAAGCGATCAAGTACTTGGGGGTAATGCTGGGGAAGGACGTAAGATGGCGTGAACACATCAGATATGTCGTACAGAAAGCCCAAAACACAACTAGGGCATTATACAGAGTTATGGGAGCGACGTATGGACCCAGCATAGAAAAGCGCAAGATGATAGGTGCGGTTATATGGGCGCAGGTTTTTTATGCGTGCCGAGCATGGAGGGACGCCCTGAAGACCAAACGGAACGTAGAACAACTTACGAAAATACAGAGAGCAGTCATGATAAGAATAACGAGCGCGTACAGGACCACGTCGAATGCAGCATTGCAAGTACTTGGGGATATGCCACCGATCGACCTATACGTGAAGAAGAGATTGGACCGGAACGTGGGCGAGACCAGAGACCTCATCGATAGAGAGTGGCAACGGAGATGGGAGAGCACCAAAGATGTTGCGAGATGGACAAAGAGATTGGTGCCCGTTTTATCTGTGTGGCTGAAGCGAGATTGGGGCGAGACGAACTATTATATGAGCCAGTTTATGGGGGGACACGGGTGCTTCAGAAGTTATTTGCACAAGTATAAGAGAGCCTCCGACGACCGATGCATGTACTGCGATATGGAGGACGACGTAGAACACACGTTCTTCCAGTGTAGTAGGTGGGAAGACCTTCGAATGGAAATGGAGAGAAAGGTGGAAAAAAGGTTGACTCCAGAAAACTGCGTACAGACCATGATAGAGAGTGAAAGTAATTGGGCAACAGTGCAGAAATACATCAGAGAGGTTGTCAGCACAAAGGAGAAAGAGGAGAGACGAGAAAAGATATAGAAATGGTAAGCCGCCTGTGCGATGGTAAAAACCCGTGAGGGTAGTTCCGCGCAGGAGAGAGGCAGGAAAAAAAGGGGGGGGTTTTTAGTGGGTAGATGAGGGGCTGTCATTAGTCCCACACTCCCGGCCGAAGAACAACATCTACTTCTTACAACAACTTTTTAAAGCGCCAACAGTAGGCCGGGGTGCATAACACATTTTCCCCTCCCCAGCGCAAAAAAAAAAAAAAAAAAAAAAAAAAAAAAAGGGTTGGGTTGGGTTGGGTTGGGTTGGGTTGGGTTGGGTTGGGTTGGGTTGGGTTTCCCTCAGGGGCCCAGTGAGGAGTCACTGGGTACGGACTTAGCGAACCCGAGGCCGCCTGAGCTCGAGGAGCATACCTCGTTAAAAAACTGGGGTCCGGCTGGCCCGGCCGGTAGCACCCCACAAGGGTACCCACCTGGGTTTACAGGTGGAGGAGCAAACCTCCTAAAAAAACTGGGGTCGCGTAGTCCCGGGCGACAATACCCCACGCAAAGTCCCTGCCGGGATGCAGGGAGCACGGGATAGTGTTTGGTGTTTAGTGTAATATGGCGTAGCAGTGTAGTCCTCTGTGAGTGTATACCTGCCGGTAGGTTAAAAACGGGGCGTAACCTAGGCGCCTGACATCTGGAACAATGGTTAATGGATGAAAAGCCAGAAGCCTCGGATGGGCCCGCCGGCCAAACAGTGTCGCGGGCTACGCATGGGGAGGGGTCGACCCCGCGTGATTACACAGACTACTGCATACAGGGCTCTGCAAGCCAGAGCATAGAGGGCTACGTGTTTAGACGTAGCACCCTCATTGGCCGCTCTCCAACTAGGTCGGCCGAACGAAAAGAAGAAGCATCGAGTAATCAAGGAAATACGGAGAAGGAGTTAACAGCGTCTGAAGAATCTGAGGAGCCAGACACTGATCTAGACCAGACGTTTGTATCTGCCGAGGAACTAGAAACCAAGACGAGTGTGGGAGAGAAAATGATTGATCTGGTTAGCCCCGAAAAATCGAAGCAATACAATCAACTAGTATTTCCAAGCTTAGACGATTTAGAAGAAAATACACCTTTAAGGATGAGAAGCTGGTCTCTCGATGGTGGAGTGCTGAGACAGATGAGTATGGAGGAGGAGACGAATAGGGAGAGTAAGAAGAGGAAGATGGTACAGCGTGGAAGCGAAGAGGAGAGAGAGGAAGTAGAGGAAGACACCAGTATGGAGGGAGGAATAAAAATGCCCACAAAAAAAACAAACAGAGAAAGAATGGAAGAAAGCTTAAAGAATAAAGAGCAAAGAAGAGTACAGACTGAAATAAAGACGAATATCACAGAGGAACAACAAAAAATTAATAAACGAGGGAGCGAAGACGAAAAGAGAGAAGTAGATAAGATAGATAGAGAGAAGGAGGAACAGGAAATAAGGAAACGTGCCAAAAAAGTGGATAACAGTATAGAAGAAATGTTGAATCTGGTGAAAGTCCTCCGAAAGCACACCGAACAAAATACCAAAAGAGAAATTAAAGATACGGTAAAAAAAATGGAAAGATTGGCGGTGGTACTAGGTAGCAAAGAAACGAAAGAACTGCTAACATATGAAGGAACCAGAATAAAGCCGGGGGATGTAAAGGAGATGAAAACACAAGCAACACAAACAGAAAGAGAGAAGGATAGCGATGAGAGAGAAAGGAAGGAGCGAATGGAAAAAATAAGAAACGCGAGATCATTCAAGGAGTGGGAACAGGTAGTAGAACTAGAGTGGGAAGAAGGAAATTATGAAGTGACCAAGATAATAGAGGGAAACCCAGTGTGGCAGCAGGAAATAGATACAAGGGTGGTAATGATTGAGCCAGAAGATATAGAAATGGAAAGAGGCATACAGCGTCAATATAAAAAAGCGTATCCAATACTCGAAGAACTGAAAGAAGAATGCGAAGACGTGGAAATGAGGAAGACGATGAAGGTGAGAGGGGAGAAAAGAGAAATAAGAGAAAGAATAATAAAAATACGAACAGGAAGAACAGAGAAAGAGATTTGGCAGACTTTAATCACCATAAGGAAAAAATCCGAAGGAGAGAGGGAAATTGCGATGCACCACATAACGGGAATAACATTAAAGAAGCTAAGGACAATGACGGATATTATATTTAAGACATCGAAAACAACAGTAAAGATTTACACGACGTTAGCAAGAAGGCAGGAAGAAGAAAAAGACAAACGAAGTAGAGCGTTAAAAGAGGGCAGTGAGGGAAAAAAGAGCGAAAGAGCAACGTACGCCCTGATACTGCAGAGCGAAGGACCGCAAAGAACCTATGAAGAAATGGTGAAAGATATTAAAATACAGATGAAGGGAAGAAAAGAAACAGAACTGATAGAGGGGATAAGACAGACAAGGGATGGAAGGGTGCTGATAACAACGAAAAAAGATAAGGAAGGAACAAAGGCGATACAGAAAATTCTGGAAGAACAAAAAGGACAGAAAGTAACGGAGGGAGGAGCAAAAAGCAGAAACACAATAATAAACCTGAAAGGAATGGATATAGCAACAGAGATGGCAGAGGTGGAACAAGCGATTAGAAAGAGTGCTGGAAGTGGTGTAGAGTTTAAAATGAGCAACTTTAGGCCATATGCGAAATGTATGCGAGCGATAACGATCGAAATAGGTAAAGAGGGAGCAGAATGCCTTATGAAGCAAAAGAGAATAAGGGTTGGGTTAACTATGTGCCAGGTCGAAAAGCGAAAACTGATAAGGAGATGTGTGAGATGCTGGTCCACGTCGCATCTTGTTAAAGATTGCACTGGAGAAGATCGAAGCAACAGGTGTTTTAATTGTGGTGAAAGAGGGCACCAGGCCAAGGAGTGTACTAGTGAAAAGAAATGCCTGGATTGTGGAATGATAGGGCACAGCGTAGGTGCGAGGGAATGCCCAACAAAAAATAAAGGACCATGGGAAAGAAAGGTGGAAAAAAGAGCGATACCGACACTAGACAAACAACAGAGAGATATCGAAGAAAGAAGAGATCAGAATAGAGAAGAAAGCGATGAGATGGAGGTAAAACGACAAGCAGAGATTACTGAACAACGAAACGAAAAAGAAAAGAGAGTGGAGGAAGAACAACACGAGCAAAGAGTAAACGATGAAGACAAGAAAGGGAAAAAGGAGGAAGATCTACAATTTAAGAAGGTTGTAGGGAAGAGGACAGGGAACAAAGAGAGCAAAAAGGACACTCAAGGTATCTCAAAGCTCTCCCCGACTAGACAGACAAAATGAAACCATTAAAGATCATGCAGTTCAACTGCAATAGGAGATGGGACACCCACGATCTCCTGGAAGCAGAAGCTCAGCATAGAGGGACCGATATATTGATTGGACAAGAGCCGAATGTAAGGAAAGCGCAGAAACTCAAAACGGACAAAAGAGGAGACGCATTTATTCAAATATGTACGACTTCAATAACACCAAAGAACTGGGAAGTTGGGGATGGCTTTCTTGGGGTATACCTGGAAAACCTCACTTTGTGGTCAGTCTATTTCTCTCCAAACAGATTGGATACAGATTTCGAAGAGCTGCTTGACGATTTGGAAACAAAAGTAAGGGCAAGTTATAAACCAGCTGTGATATGTGGAGATTTTAACGCGAGGACGAGAATGGCGGGAGACGTTAGACATAACCGAAGAGGTCAATTGTTGGAGGAATGGATGGCAAAAAATAGACTGATACTGGTAAATGCGTATGGAATAACAACGTATAGGGGACCCAGAGGATCCTCAGTAATAGACTTGACACTGATATCAGAATATATGGCGAATTCAGTCGTGAACTGGGAGGTGAGGGAAGACGCTGAAATGCTAAGTGACCATGTCCTTGTATCCTTGTCAATTGCAACAACCATTCAGGCTACTGAAAGGATAAAGAAAACTGTAGGTTGGAAGGTTACAGATGAGAAGTTAAGTCTACTACGAGAAAATTTCAAGAATAACCCCCGAAAAGATTTAACCCCGGAATCTCTCATAGAAAGAATCACCAACGCATGCAACAAAACGTTCAAAAGTAGATCAGCTGGCAATAAGGGTAGGCAACCGAAATATTGGTGGACACAGGAGATAGCGGAAGCAAGGAGAAAATGTATCAAAAAGCGAAGAGAGATGCAAAGAGGAAACAGAGGGGGAACAGACAGAAACAGCAATAGCGAGAAAAGGCAACAATATAGAAAAGCAAAGAAAGATCTCTCAATGATGATTAAAAAGTCGAAAGAGCAGAAGTGGAAGGACCTATGTAGTGAACTAGAACAAGATGTCTGGGGCACTGCATACCAGATTTTAACAAAGAGGCTGGGCACAAGGGGCATCGGACAACTAGATGAGGACACAATCAACAACCAGTATAGCAAACTCTTCCCCATAGTAACAGAAGAAATAGATAGAGTAGAATTACCATTAACGATACAAAAAAAGGATGAACCATTCAGCAAAGAAGAGTTAAAGTTGACTCTTGGACAGTTAAAACAAAAGAAGGCTCCAGGAAATGATAAGATAACCAACGAAGTCCTTAAAGCGTGTGTCGAAGCGGACCCAGATGTCTTTCTACAGGTCTTCAACGGCTGTTTGGAGACTGGATGTTTCCCGGATGTTTGGAAGGAAGCTAAGCTACTGCTAATAGAAAAACCTTTAAAACCTGGTCAAACACAATCCTATCGACCCTTATGTCTTTTAAGCGTTGTGGGAAAGCTGCTCGAAAGACTGATCAATAAGAGATTGATGGATCAGTTGGAAACCACTGGAGCAGTAAGCGACTGTCAGTTCGCATACAGAAAAGGAAGGGGAACGGTAGACGCGATAATGTCAGTAATAGATAGAATATCACTTACCAATAGGGGTTTTAGCGTGATGATATTAATAGATGTCAAAAACGCATTCAATTCGGTCCCATGGAGAGAGGTGAGGAAAGCGTTGAGAGAAGCAAAAGTAACGACACCAATAAGAAGTTTGTTAAACACATACCTATCACAGAGGAAAATCCTGCTACAAAATGAAAAATGGCGACAAATGAGTTGCGGAGTACCACAAGGCTCAGTGATTGGAGGCACACTATGGAACCTATATTACAATAGAGTCCTTATCCTTGAACAGGAAGAGGGAGTTAGTGTGGTGGGATATGCCGATGACCTCGCTTTGGTGGTAGAAGGTAGAACACCTGAGATAGTAACCGAAAAGGCTGAGTACTCGATAAAAAGAGTTGCGGAATGCCTAGTAAGTATGGGTCTCCAAATGGAAGAATCGAAGACAGAGATCGTAATTCTGGAAGGTCGGAGGAAGTTTGATAAAATCACCATCAAGATAGGTGACACAACGGTATCGAGTGAAAGGTCTATAAAATACCTTGGTGTGATCTTAGACAAGGGTTTACGAATGACGACACATATAAGAACCATATGTGAAAAGGCAGCTCACATGCAAAATGTCTTGGCGAGACTAATGCCAAGGATAGGGGGCCCGTCGCAAAGGAAAAGAAGGTTGCTAGCATCGACGATATGCTCTGTAATACTTTATGCAGCCCCTGCGTGGGAGGGAGTAATAAAACATAAAAAGTACAAGAACATCATTCGAAGTATTGAACGTAAATGTACCATAGCGATTACGGCGGCGTACCGAACCGTAGCAACTGATGCGGCGGGAGCCCTGGCGGGATGCCCACCCCTGGACCTCCTCATATCAGAAAGAGCGAAGAACTGGAAGAACAAGGGCAGCACAAAGAAAGAAGTACACATTGAAATGTTGGAGAAGTGGCAGTCCAGGTGGAGGAATTACACAGGCTGGAGCAGCGTGTTCATCAGCGATGTTGTAGCGTGGCAAGAAAAGGGCCCGCCTACAGACTATTACGTAACGCAGGCAATTACCGGACACGGCAGTTTTGGAAGCTATCTGAGAAAAATAAAAAAACTAGAATCGGATATGTGTTGGTTTGGGTGCGCCGTACCAGACACCCCTGAACATACGATTTTTGGCTGCTCAAGGTTTGACAGAGAAAGAAAGATGGTGGAACTGCAGATAAACCGAAAAATAACGAAAAACACCGTAGCGGAAATCCTAGTAGAAGGGGAAAAAAGGGCTGAGTTGTTGGTAAGTTTTCTGAGGCAAACCATGAAAACGAAGGATGCAGAAGAACAAGAAATGAAGAGAAAGAAGAGAGAGGAAGAAGAAAATGGAAGCAACAGAGACTGCAGCGAGGAGGAACGAGAGGGGGGCGACCCCTCTCATCAGCCGGGTACGTAATCCACAATATACATTTCAAAAAGTTAATGGTTTTTTTTTTTCCTCAATAACGATAACGAGAGCGGATGCCTGGAAATGGAGAAAAGCGGTGCAGCGAGAGGGGACCAGACTGAAGAAGAAGGAGAACGATGGATAAGAAGAGGAACGAGAGAGGGGCTTGCCCCTCTCAACCGGGGGGACCTCTTGAACCTCAACAAATGAGGTTCAAGTTTTTCACGAAGAAAGATGGAAGGGTAGGGGTACGGTAGATGCTGTGATGGCTGTCCTACATCAAAAAAGAGAACAACAGAAAACTTCCTTAACACATAGAGGCCTCTCTATAATGGTAATGCTAGATATAAGAAATGCATTTAACTCAGCACCGTGGGGAAAGATAATGGAGGCGATGGAGGAGGGAAGATTCTCAAAGGGAATAAAAAGAATTGTTAGATCATATCTCTCAGAAAGGAAGATAATACTTCCAGGAGGAAGAGAAGAGAGTATGACATGTGGTGTACCTCAAGGTTCAGTCATAGGAGCGACGCTATGGAACGTTTTCTATGATAGCGTTCTGAGATTGAAAATGGAGGAAGGCGTATCTACGATCGCATATGCTGATGATTTGGCAGTGATAGTAAAAGCGAAAACACCAGAAGCGATAAAAGACAAGGCGGAGTATTGCATACAAAGAATTGCAGAAAAGATGAGAGATTTGGGACTGGAAATGGCGGAGGAGAAGTCAGAGATTGTTATTTTGGAAGGCAGAAGGAAAATGAAGAGCATTGAGATAAGAGTTGGGAAGGAAATGATAAAGAGCTCGCAAGCAGTGAAATATCTGGGGGTGTACCTAGATAAAGATTTACGTATGACCGAGCACGTGAAGAAAGTTGCAGAGAAGGCGAGCCTGGTGTATAGGAACTTGTCACGCCTAATGCCGAAGAAGGGAGGTCCGAGACAGGCGAGGAGAAGATTGTTGGGAACCGTGGTGAGATCCATAACTTTGTATGCAGCTCCAGCGTGGGAGATAACTATGAAAAACAAGAAATATGTTGGAATAATAAGAACAATAGAAAGAAAGACTTCCATTAGCATAACATCAGCGTATAGAACGGTCTCTACTGAGGCGGCAGGAGCGTTGGCGGGGCATCCACCAATGCATCTGTTGGCCTGGGAACGAAGTAGGAATTGGGAAGAGAAAGGGAAGAATAAGACGCAGAATAGACAGACACTGGGGGAGAAATGGCAGGAAAGATGGAGCAAATATACAGGCTGGGCAAAAAATTTCATAAGAGATGTTAGAGAATGGCAACAAAAAGGGCCAGAAACAGATTATTATACAACACAAGCCATAACGGGCCACGGAATTTTTGCAGCATACTTAAAAAATATAAAGAAGGTGAAGTCGGATATTTGCTGGTTTGGATGCGGAAAGCGAGACACTCCAAACCACACGCTCTTTGAATGCAATAAGTTCGAAAAAGACCGTAAAGATACGGAGGCCATCATCGGAAGAAAACTACGAGTTGACACCGTAGCAGAATTATTGACTGGAGACGAGGAAGAAAGAGAAGCAGTGATGAGCTTTTTGCGAGGGGTCATGATGGAGAAGGAGATGGAAGAGAGGAGAAGAGAGAAGGAATTCAGTGGGAGAGAAGAGGAATAGGGGAGGCATATTGCCTCCCCGAGCCGGGTATGTATAGTACAATGACATTTAAAAAATTGAACGAAATTTTGTTTTCATGAGACCCGAAAGAGAGTGGGAATGAGCACCTATGCCCGGAGTCTCCGAAGAAATGCGCAAGCGGTTCCGGAGAGAGATAGAAGACGAGGAAAGGGGTTTTTTAGTGGGTCGGGGCCTTTAGCCCCAACCCCACACTATCTGGCCGCCCAACACCCCAGGCCAGATGTCTGTTTGCAGATTTTTCCCCAATCTCGTTAAAAAAAAAAAAAAAAAAAAAAAAAAGGGTTGGGTTGGGTTGGGTTGGGTTGGGTTGGGTTGGGTTGGGTTGGGTTGGGTTGGGTTGGGTTGGGTTGGGTTGGGTTGGGTTGGGTTGGGTTGGGTTGGGTTGGGTTGGGTTGGGTTGGGTTGGGTTGGGTTGGGTTGGGTTGGGTTGGGTTGGGTTGGGTTGGGTTGGGTTGGGTTGGGTTGGGTTGGGTTGGGTTGGGTTGGGTTGGGTTGGGTTGGGTTGGGTTGGGTTGGGTTGGGTTGGGTTGGGTTGGGTTGGGTTGGGTTGGGTTGGGTTGGGTTGGGTTGGGTTGGGTTGGGTTGGGTTGGGTTGGGTTGGGTTGGGTTGGGTTGGGTTGGGTTGGGTTGGGTTGGGTTGGGTTGGGTTGGGTTGGGTTGGGTTGGGTTGGGTTGGGTTGGGTTGGGTTGGGTTGGGTTGGGTTGGGTTGGGTTGGGTTGGGTTGGGTTGGGTTGGGTTGGGTTGGGTTGGGTTGGGTTGGGTTGGGTTGGGTTGGGTTGGGTTGGGTTGGGTTGGGTTGGGTTGGGTTGGGTTGGGTTGGGTTGGGTTGGGTTGGGTTGGGTTGGGTTGGGTTGGGTTGGGTTGGGTTGGGTTGGGTTGGGTTGGGTTGGGTTGGGTTGGGTTGGGTTGGGTTGGGTTGGGTTGGGTTGGGTTGGGTTGGGTTGGGTTGGGTTGGGTTGGGTTGGGTTGGGTTGGGTTGGGTTGGGTTGGGTTGGGTTGGGTTGGGTTGGGTTGGGTTGGGTTGGGTTGGGTTGGGTTGGGTTGGGTTGGGTTGGGTTGGGTTGGGTTGGGTTGGGTTGGGTTGGGTTGGGTTGGGTTGGGTTGGGTTGGGTTGGGTTGGGTTGGGTTGGGTTGGGTTGGGTTGGGTTGGGTTGGGTTGGGTTGGGTTGGGTTGGGTTGGGTTGGGTTGGGTTGGGTTGGGTTGGGTTGGGTTGGGTTGGGTTGGGTTGGTTGGGTTGGGTTGGGTTGGGTTGGGTTGGGTTGGGTTGGGTTGGGTTGGGTTGGGTTGGGTTGGGTTGGGTTGGGTTGGGTTGGGTTGGGTTGGGTTGGGTTGGGTTGGGTTGGGTTGGGTTGGGTTGGGTTGGGTTGGGTTGGGTTGGGTTGGGTTGGGTTGGGTTGGGTTGGGTTGGGTTGGGTTGGGTTGGGTTGGGTTGGGTTGGGTTGGGTTGGGTTGGGTTGGGTTGGGTTGGGTTGGGTTGGGTTGGGTTGGGTTGGGTTGGGTTGGGTTGGGTTGGGTTGGGTTGGGTTGGGTTGGGTTGGGTTGGGTTGGGTTGGGTTTGGGTTGGGTTGGGTTGGGTTGGGTTGGGTTGGGTTGGGTTGGGTTGGGTTGGGTTGGGTTGGGTTGGGTTGGGTTGGGTTGGGTTGGGTTGGGTTGGGTTGGGTTGGGTTGGGTTGGGTTGGGTTGGGTTGGGTTGGGTTGGGTTGGGTTGGGTTGGGTTGGGTTGGGTTGGGTTGGGTTGGGTTTGGGTTGGGTTGGGTTGGGTTGGGTTGGGTTGGGTTGGGTTGGGTTGGGTTGGGTTGGGTTGGGTTGGGTTGGGTTGGGTTGGGTTGGGTTGGGTTGGGTTGGGTTGGGTTGGGTTGGGTTGGGTTGGGTTGGGTTGGGTTGGGTTGGGTTGGGTTGGGTTGGGTTGGGTTGGGTTGGGTTGGGTTGGGTTGGGTTGGGTTGGGTTGGGTTGGGTTGGGTTGGGTTGGGTTGGGTTGGGTTGGGTTGGGTTGGGTTGGGTTGGGTTGGGTTGGGTTGGGTTGGGTTGGGTTGGGTTGGGTTGGGTTGGGTTGGGTTGGGTTGGGTTGGGTTGGGTTGGGTTGGGTTGGGTTGGGTTGGGTTGGGTTGGGTTGGGTTGGGTTGGGTTGGGTTGGGTTGGGTTGGGTTGGGTTGGGTTGGGTTGGGTTGGGTTGGGTTGGGTTGGGTTGGTTGGGTTGGGTTGGGTTGGGTTGGGTTGGGTTGGGTTGGGTTGGGTTGGGTTGGGTTTGGGTTGGGTTGGGTTGGGTTGGGTTGGGTTGGGTTGGGTTGGGTTGGGTTGGGTTGGGTTGGGTTGGGTTGGGTTGGGTTGGGTTGGGTTGGGTTGGGTTGGGTTGGGTTGGGTTGGGTTGGGTTGGGTTGGGTTGGGTTGGGTTGGGTTGGGTTGGGTTGGGTTGGGTTGGGTTGGGTTGGGTTGGGTTGGGTTGGGTTGGGTTGGGTTGGGTTGGGTTGGGTTGGGTTGGGTTGGGTTGGGTTGGGTTGGGTTGGGTTGGGTTGGGTTGGGTTGGGTTGGTTGGGTTGGGTTGGGTTGGGGTTGGGTTGGGTTGGGTTGGGTTGGGTTGGGTTGGGTTGGGTTTGGGTTGGGTTGGGTTGGGTTGGGTTGGGTTGGGTTTGGGTTGGGTTGGGTTGGGTTGGGTTGGGTTGGGTTGGGTTGGGTTGGGTTGGGTTGGGTTGGGTTGGGTTGGGTTGGGTTGGGTTGGGTTGGGTTGGGTTGGGTTGGGTTGGGTTGGGTTGGGTTGGGTTGGGTTGGGTTGGGTTGGGTTGGGTTGGGTTTGGGTTGGGTTGGGTTGGGTTGGGTTGGGTTGGGTTGGGTTGGGTTGGGTTGGGTTGGGTTGGGTTGGGTTGGGTTGGGTTGGGTTGGGTTGGGTTGGGTTTGGGTTGGGTTTGGGTTGGGTTGGGTTGGGTTGGGTTGGGTTGGGTTGGGTTGGGTTGGGTTGGGTTGGGTTGGGTTGGGTTGGGGTTGGGTTGGGTTGGGTTGGGTTGGGTTGGGTTGGGGTTGGGTTGGGTTGGGTTGGGTTGGGTTGGGTTGGGTTGGGTTGGGTTGGGTTGGGTTGGGTTGGGTTGGGTTGGGTTGGGTTGGGTTGGGTTGGGTTGGGTTGGGTTGGGTTGGGTTGGGGTTGGGTTGGGTTGGGTTGGGTTGGGTTGGGTTGGGTTGGGTTGGGTTGGGTTGGGTTGGGTTGGGTTGGGTTGGGTTGGGTTGGGTTGGGTTGGGTTGGGTTGGGTTGGGTTGGGTTGGGTTGGGTTGGGTTGGGTTGGGTTGGGTTGGGTTGGGTTGGGTTGGGTTGGGTTGGGTTGGGTTGGGTTGGGTTGGGTTGGGTTGGGTTGGGTTGGGTTGGGTTGGGTTGGGTTGGGTTGGGTTGGGTTGGGTTGGGTTGGGTTGGGTTGGGTTGGGTTGGGTTGGGTTGGGTTGGGTTGGGTTGGGTTGGGTTGGGTTGGGTTGGGTTGGGTTGGGTTGGGTTGGGTTGGGTTGGGTTGGGTTGGGTTGGGTTGGGTTGGGTTGGGTTGGGTTGGGTTGGGTTGGGTTTGGGTTGGGTTGGGTTGGGTTGGGTTGGGTTGGGTTGGGTTGGGTTGGGTTGGGTTGGGTTGGGTTGGGTTGGGTTGGGTTGGGTTGGGTTGGGTTGGGTTGGGTTGGGTTGGGTTGGGTTGGGTTTGGGTTGGGTTGGGTTGGGTTGGGTTGGGTTGGGTTGGGTTGGGTTGGGTTGGGTTGGGTTGGGTTGGGTTGGGTTGGGTTGGGTTGGGTTGGGTTGGGTTGGGTTGGGTTGGGTTGGGTTGGGTTGGGTTGGGTTGGGTTGGGTTGGGTTGGGTTGGGTTGGGTTGGGTTGGGTTGGGTTGGGTTGGGGTTGGGTGGGTTGGGTTGGGTTGGGTTGGGTTGGGTTGGGTTTGGGTTGGGTTGGGTTGGGTTGGGTTGGGTTGGGTTGGGTTGGGTTGGGTTGGGTTGGGTTGGGTTGGGTTGGGTTGGGTTGGGTTGGGTTGGGTTGGGTTGGGTTGGGTTGGGTTGGGTTGGGTTGGGTTGGGTTGGGTTGGGTTGGGTTGGGTTGGGTTGGGTTGGGTTGGGGTTGGGTTGGGTTGGGTTGGGTTGGGTTGGGTTGGGTTGGGTTGGGTTGGGTTGGGTTGGGTTGGGTTGGGTTGGGTTGGGTTGGGTTGGGTTGGGTTGGGTTGGGTTGGGTTGGGTTGGGTTGGGTTGGGTTGGGTTGGGTTGGGTTGGGTTGGGTTGGGTTGGGTTGGGTTGGGTTGGGTTGGGTTGGGTTGGGTTGGGTTGGGTTGGGTTGGGTTGGGTTGGGTTGGGTTGGGTTGGGTTGGGTTGGGTTGGGTTGGGTTGGGTTGGGTTGGGTTGGGTTGGGTTGGGTTGGGTTGGGTTGGGTTGGGTTGGGTTGGGTTGGGTTGGGTTGGGTTGGGTTGGGTTGGGTTGGGTTGGGTTGGGTTGGGTTGGTTGGGTTGGGTTGGGTTGGGTTGGGTTGGGTTGGGTTGGGTTGGGTTGGGTTGGGTTGGGTTGGGTTGGGTTGGGTTGGGTTGGGTTGGGTTGGGTTGGGTTGGGTTGGGTTGGGTTGGGTTGGGTTGGGTTGGGTTGGGTTGGGTTGGGTTGGGTTGGGTTGGGTTGGGTTGGGTTGGGTTGGGTTGGGTTTGGGTTGGGTTGGGTTGGGTTGGGTTGGGTTGGGTTGGGTTGGGGTTGGGTTGGGTTGGGTTGGGTTGGGTTGGGTTGGGTTGGGTTGGGTTGGGTTGGGTTGGGTTGGGTTGGGTTGGGTTGGGTTGGGTTGGGTTGGGTTGGGTTGGGTTGGGTTGGGTTGGGTTGGGTTGGGTTGGGTTGGGTTGGGTTGGGTTGGGTTGGGTTGGGTTGGGTTGGGTTGGGTTGGGTTGGGTTGGGTTGGGTTGGGTTGGGTTGGGTTGGGTTGGGTTGGGTTGGGTTGGGTTGGGTTGGGTTGGGTTGGGTTGGGTTGGGTTGGGTTGGGTTGGGTTGGGTTGGGTTGGGTTGGGTTGGGTTGGGTTGGGTTGGGTTGGGTTGGGTTGGGTTGGGTTGGGTTGGGTTGGGTTGGGTTGGGTTGGGTTGGGTTGGGTTGGGTTGGGTTGGGTTGGTTGGGTTGGGTTGGGTTGGGTTGGGTTGGGTTGGGTTGGGTTGGGTTGGGTTGGGTTGGGTTGGGTTGGGTTGGGTTGGGTTGGGTTGGGTTGGGTTGGGTTGGGTTGGGTTGGGTTGGGTTGGGTTGGGTTGGGTTGGGTTGGGTTGGGTTGGGTTGGGTTGGGTTGGGTTGGGTTTGGGTTGGGTTGGGTTGGGTTGGGTTGGGTTGGGTTGGGTTGGGTTGGGTTGGGTTGGGTTGGGTTGGGTTGGGTTGGGTTGGGTTGGGTTGGGTTGGGTTGGGTTGGGTTGGGTTGGGTTGGGTTGGGTTGGGTTGGGTTGGGTTGGGTTGGGTTGGGTTGGGTTGGGTTGGGTTGGGTTGGGTTGGGTTGGGTTGGGTTGGGTTGGGTTGGGTTGGGTTGGGTTGGGTTGGGTTGGGTTGGGTTGGGTTGGGTTGGGTTGGGTTGGGTTGGGTTGGGTTGGGTTGGGTTGGGTTGGGTTGGGTTGGGTTGGGTTGGGTTGGGTTGGGTTGGGTTGGGTTGGGTTGGGTTGGGTTGGGTTGGGTTGGGTTGGGTTGGGGTTGGGTTGGGTTGGGTTGGGTTGGGTTGGGTTGGGTTGGGTTGGGTTGGGTTGGGTTGGGTTTGGGTTGGGTTGGGTTGGGTTGGGTTGGGTTGGGTTGGGTTGGGTTGGGTTGGGTTGGGTTGGGTTGGGTTGGGTTGGGTTGGGTTGGGTTGGGTTGGGTTGGGTTGGGTTGGGTTGGGTTGGGTTGGGTTGGGTTGGGTTGGGTTGGGTTGGGTTGGGTTGGGTTGGGTTGGGTTGGGTTGGGTTGGGTTGGGTTGGGTTGGGTTGGGTTGGGTTGGGGTTGGGTTGGGTTGGGTTGGGTTGGGTTGGGTTGGGTTGGGTTGGGTTGGGTTGGGTTGGGTTGGGTTGGGTTGGGTTGGGTTGGGTTGGGTTGGGTTGGGTTGGGTTGGGTTGGGTTGGGTTGGGTTGGGTTGGGTTGGGTTGGGTTGGGTTGGGTTGGGTTGGGTTGGGTTGGGTTGGGTTGGGTTGGGTTGGGTTGGGTTGGGTTGGGTTGGGTTGGGTTGGGTTGGGTTGGGTTGGGTTGGGTTGGGTTGGGTTTGGGTTGGGTTGGGTTGGGTTGGGTTGGGTTGGGTTGGGTTGGGTTGGGTTGGGTTGGGTTGGGTTGGGTTGGGTTGGGTTGGGTTGGGTTTGGGTTGGGTTGGGTTGGGTTGGGTTGGGTTGGGTTGGGTTGGGTTGGGTTGGGTTGGGTTGGGTTGGGTTGGGT
Organism: Onthophagus taurus; assembly: GCF_036711975.1. Classification (NCBI taxonomy): domain Eukaryota; kingdom Metazoa; phylum Arthropoda; class Insecta; order Coleoptera; family Scarabaeidae; genus Onthophagus; species Onthophagus taurus. The sequence continues at coordinate 33,172,838 of NC_091971.1, forward strand.
TGGGTTGGGTTGGGTTGGGTTGGGTTGGGTTGGGTTGGGTTGGGTTGGGTTGGGTTGGGTTGGGTTGGGTTGGGTTGGGTTGGGTTGGGTTGGTTGGTTGGGTTGGGTTGGGTTGGGTTGGGTTGGGTTGGGTTGGGTTGGGTTGGGTTGGGTTGGGTTGGGTTGGGTTGGGTTGGGTTGGGTTGGGTTGGGTTGGGTTGGGTTGGGTTGGGTTGGGTTGGGTTGGGTTGGGTTGGGTTGGGTTGGGTTGGGTTGGGTTGGGTTGGGTTGGGTTGGGTTGGGTTGGGTTGGGTTGGGTTGGGTTGGGTTGGGTTGGGTTGGGTTGGGTTTGGGTTGGGTTGGGTTGGGTTGGGTTGGGTTGGGTTGGGTTGGGTTGGGTTGGGTTGGGTTGGGTTGGGTTGGGTTGGGTTGGGTTGGGTTGGGTTGGGTTGGGGTTGGGTTGGGTTGGGTTGGGTTGGGTTGGGTTGGGTTGGGTTGGGTTGGGTTGGGTTGGGGTTGGGTTGGGTTTGGGTTGGGTTGGGTTGGGTTGGGTTGGGTTGGGTTGGGTTGGGTTGGGTTGGGTTGGGTTGGTTGGGTTGGGTTGGGTTGGGTTGGGTTGGGTTGGGTTGGGTTGGGTTGGGTTGGGTTGGGTTGGGTTGGGTTGGGTTGGGTTGGGTTGGGTTGGGTTGGGTTGGGTTGGGTTGGGTTGGGTTGGGTTGGGTTGGGTTGGTTGGGTTGGGTTGGGTTGGGTTGGGTTGGGTTGGGTTGGGTTGGGTTGGGTTGGGTTGGGTTGGGTTGGGTTTGGGTTGGGTTGGGTTGGGTTGGGTTGGGTTGGGTTGGGTTGGGTTGGGTTGGGTTGGGTTGGGGTTGGGTTGGGTTGGGTTGGGTTGGGTTGGGTTGGGTTGGGTTGGGTTGGGTTGGGTTGGGTTGGGTTGGGTTGGGTTGGGTTGGGTTGGTTGGGTTGGGTTGGGTTGGGGTTGGGTTGGGTTGGGTTGGGTTGGGTTGGGTTGGGTTGGGTTGGGTTGGGTTGGGTTGGGTTGGGTTGGGTTGGTTGGGTTGGGTTGGGTTGGGTTGGGTTGGGTTGGGTTGGGTTGGGTTGGGTTGGGTTGGGTGGTTTGGGTTGGGTTGGGTTGGGTTGGGTTGGGTTGGGTTGGGTTGGGTTGGGTTGGGTTGGGTTGGGTTGGGTTGGGTTGGGTTGGGTTGGGTTGGGTTGGGTTGGGTTGGGTTGGGTTGGGTTGGGTTGGGTTGGGTTGGGTTGGGTTGG